>NC_143568.1:70734318-71039545 GCF_054136105.1 Typopeltis vanoorti | reverse complement strand
ATAATATGGTTGTATCAGATTCATTACACTGATAACAAAACCCACAGAAGCTGTATGTTATTATAGAAATGTATAAAAATTGATTCAGAACTTTCTTATAATACAAACATAATTAAGTCCATATGTGCTTAAATTTCTCATTAACAATTTACCTTCTTCCCACTGTTAAAGTCTCAACAAGCAAGGAAACAAGTTCTCTTTTATTGACTTCATCACATAATTCATAAAGTAAACTTAATCCTTTGGATGCTATATCCTGAGTTACATCTGAAAAGAAGGAGATACCCAATCAGAAATTATAATGTAACTGGTGTAGTCCAGCCTAAGAAAACTAATTAATGTTAAAACAGGCTAACCTAAAGACCTATGGAAGGATTAAAGCAATATTTTTATTCAATGAATATACTGTGTCATTTGGTAACATGAATAAATCAAAGGAAAGACTGGTGCATGTGAGTACATTTAAAACCACAGAATTCAAGGAAAATACATAAAATTTAGTATTATTATTATTATTACTACCTGACACCGCTAGTGAGCCCAAAGACTCATCGAGGGAGGGCATCTACTCTACAACTCTCCATCTCCACAACCACCTTCATCATCAACACCATCTACCGCCAACCACTACCACTGGTATTTTCACAGGCAATCAGAAACACCCATGCCCACGGTGGGATTCGAACCCACAGCCTATTGGCTGGAGAGTGGACACGCTAACCACTCGGCCAACCAGGCAGGCATTATCATCAAGAAAATGTTTGCAAAAGGGTGAAAAATGTGTAAAATAATAATAATTTTTTTTGAAGCCTGAAGAATGTAATGTTTCTTTTTTAATAATAACAACCAAGTTTTATTTAACATTAATCAGGATAACATCATAAAAATTATCTGAATTATAATGAAACTATTATTATTATTACAAGTAAAAATAATAAATATTCATTTGTTCTAAATATTAAGAATAACAACAAAATTTTGTACCTTAAAATTTATCAAAGCTGTCAATAGCTGATAAATTCACAAAATCTTAGTCACCTTTCAAGGCATGATGAAAGGAATCTTCACTTGGGATTTTTCAACAGAAGGTGAGTTAGCCTACCTTATACAGAGGTAGCAGGGATTCCCCCCCCCCCCCCATGAAACTAGTTTTCATCTCACATAATGGCAAATTGGCTAAAGAACACATGTAATTAACATACAAAAAATTATTAATGGATGGTATAGTGTGTTGATGGATGACTAAGTAGTGTAGATAGTAGGTTGGGTAGTGTGGCTCTCCTCCCATAATGATTCTTGAAAGCCTTAGAGGTGTCACACAATAATAACAGAATATTTTATTTTGGGCTACTCCAAAAATAAATTAAAGATACCAAGAAATTATATGGGGTCTCATCAGTGGGAGCCAGACCAAGAAGTGGTGATACTATCACAAATTCTGGGTCTGGCTCTCACTGATGAGAACTCAATAAAGGTCGAAACCGGACTGGGTAGTGACCCTTCCCTTAATGCATAGCATTATGGGATACTGAGGCAAGTGATGAGAACTTATACCACCTTTGCCACAAGTTTCCCCAGTCCTGAAAGATACTTCAGGCGCAAACTTTGTTTGCTTACACTTGGATAACAGATTAAACCAAGTATATAATTTCTTGGTATCTTTAATCAACACATCAACACAAAATATGAGACTAATCTTCTTGAATGGCAGGCAGTCTCCAGTAGAGTGATGTGGGCGAATATCAGAATGGGGAATTGGACAATGAGACTTATTTGTCACACAGAAGGTTCTACTAAGGTAGAGGTGGAGGAATTTTTTGATGCTTTAGAAAAAGCAACTGATACAATAAAAAAGGAAAATTTGGTCCTTGTTGGGGATCTAAATAGCAGAGTAGGAAATGATTGTGAGACATACAAAAATATTTTGGGAAAATTTGGAGAGAAGAGCAAAGCTAATAATAATGGCAAATATCTGTTGGATTTCTGCTCAGGACATGGACTGGTTATTATTAACACCATGTTCCAACATACAAAAAATGTACACAAATTCACATGGAGAGAAGAGGCAAGGAATAAGAAAAGTCTCATTGACTATGTTACTGTTGATAGTGATGTTTTCTCCCTGGTGCAGGACACCAGAGTGTACAGAGGATTTGAAATTGGAAGTGATCACTATTTAGTCTTGAGCAGGATAAAATTGAATTTCATATTGAAAAGAATAACATATAAGAAAGTTTTAAAGCGAATAAAAGTTGAGCAGCTCTCAGATGTGAATTGTAGACGAAAATAACAGCAGAATTCTTCAAAATAGCACTCGTGGACCTATTACCCAAATTTCTCAAACTATACAATGCCATCCTACATAGAGAAACACTACCAAAGCAGTGGTTAAACTCAGAAATAATACTACTTCATAAGAAGGGTGATAGTTCAATTATAAGCAACTACAGACCCACAAGTCTCAACTCACATAATTATAAAATATTTATTAGGATTATCCAAAATAGAATTATAAGCCAACTAGATCAGAACCAACCATATGAACAAGCAGGATTTAGAAAAGGTTTTTCAACTATTGATCATCTACACACTGCCAACCAAATTATTGAAACATATCAAGAATATAATAAGCCTCTATACATAGCATTCATAAACTTCCAGAAAGCATTCAGCTCGACAGAACACAAGCCGCTGTTCCTGGGTCTCCAATATCAAGCTATTGAAAATAAGTATATCAGAATATTAAAAAATATTTATAATAGTAGCACAGCAGAAATATTTATTTTGTATCCAAACACAAGTGGTACAGTATTAAGTGGTACAACATTATTTAAAACAAATTAGGATACATTACAAATGAGAACAGCTTAAATTTGATAGGTGAATTATACAGGGAATAATAAGTAAAATATGAAGAAAGAAACTATACATAAGTTATATACAATAAATATGGTCAGATGTTACTCCAGTATCTTGCACAATCAACTGCTCTTTCTGTGCAGGATATAAGGTCCTCTTCTATGCAAGGTGATTGAAGAAAGGGACAAGAAAGAAGGGGTGTTCCATGGACTGCGTTGTCCCATACTCACAATTATCTGGTCCAGTGAGGTAGCCCCATTTGATGAGGTTTTGTTTGCAGTGTCCTTTTGTTCGAAGTCTGTTGAGGCTTTTCCAAGTATTCCAGTTCAAGTGGGCATGTGGAAGATGTTCGGGTGTTGGAATACCAGTATTATTCTCAGGGTATAGTGTAAGTCATTGTTGAAGTCTTGTCTCTGGAGGGTTTTTAGGTGGTTCAGCAATTGCTAGGAAGCTATGTTGGGATCTTAGTCTTTGGGGCGCTGTGGTCTGGTCAAATAGTGGGTGGCATTCATCATTCATTTGTCTGCTTCTTTCGTCAGCTGAGAATGCAGATCTTTGAATTGAAGGGGGTACTACTGCCAAAGTATACAGGTCATTTAGTGGTGTTGGTTTCAGACATCCTGTAATTAAACAGCAGCTTTCATTCAATGCTGGGTCAAGTTTTTCAGCATGGTAGGATCTCGACCATACCGGGTAGGCAAATTCAGCAGAAGAATAGCAAAGGGCCAAGGCAGAAGATCTCAGTGTGCTAGGATCTGCACCCCATTTGGAGGAGGTAAGCTGTCTTAGTATGTTGTTTCTTGCATTCACTTTTGCCTTCATTTTTTCTATGCATGTTTTATATGAAAGGGTGTGATCGAGAGTCACACCGAGGTAGGTTGGGTTCCAGGAATGTTCCAAATTAAAGCCTTCCCAAGAAATCTGTAGCTTTCTGTTGGCTTCCTTATTTTTAAGGTGGAAAAGGCCAGTCTGGGTTTTCAAGGGGGTTTGGTTTAATTGATTGCTGCTATAATATGTAGTTAGACTATTTAAGGCAAGTGATAGAGTAGTTTCAATGGACTTAAAATTTTTTGATTGAGTAGCTATGGCAAGGTCATCAGCATAGATAAAATTTCTAGTTCTTGGAAAGATGGGGAGATCATTGATGTAAATGTTGACAAGTAATGGTGATAACACACTTCCCTGGGGAAGGCCATTTTTTTTTTAGGGATGGCAGTGGCTCTTCCTACCCCTCAGGTCCACAAAAAAGCATCTGTTTTCCAAGAGTGACTGGATCAGGAGAACAAGATGATAGTCTCTAGTTATTCTGAATATTTTATTTCTGAGTGTGAGATGGTTTATGGAATCATATGCTGCCGTTAGGTCTACAAAGACTGCTCCTATGGCTAGTTTTTGCTCATAACCATTTTCTATATATTGAGTGAGGTTGAGAATTTGAGATGTACAGGATTTGTCTGGTCTAAAACCAGCCTGCTCAGCAATAAGATGAGACTCAATTAGGGGCTGTAGCTCATTCAAAATTAATCGTTCATAGAGTTTGAAGAGGTTGCTGAGTAGCGATATAGGTCTGTAATTTTTTGATTCGGTTGGAGTTTTCCCTGGTTTCAGAAAGGCCACCATTTTAGCATGCCTCCAGATGGTTGGTATCCTTAGGGTTCTGAGGCAAGTGTTGTATAGTTTTAATAACCACTCTTTAGTCTTAGATCCAAAATTTTTAATTTGTTCATTACTGATATCATCAAGACCTGCAAATTTTCTAGGTTTTAATAGGTTTATGGTAGCATTGAGTTCAGTGATGGTGAAATCTGAGTTAATCATATTTTGTTCCTCACTTGGGGTTCTAAGTATCTTATGGGTGCTTTTAGGGAATTTTCCATTAAGCAGCAGCTGGTGAGCAATTTGATTAGCTGTTACCTGTGGATGCTCATATGGCTTAGTGAAATCCTTCCTATTTCAGTAGCAATCAAACTTGAGACAATAGGACCATCCTTCAACCTAGGGAAGAAGAGTTAAATTCAGGGAGACCTGATAGCATTCAAGCTATTCACTTGATTGTTGGAAATGTTATTTAAAGAACTGAACTGGGATAATTATGGTTTAAACATCTTAGGCAAAAATTTAAGCAATTATTTTAGATTTGCCGATGACATAGCACTTTTTGTCCGAAAACAGCTCAGAACTGGAAACAATGATTAGAGATCTAAGTAATAAAAGTAAAGCATATGGATTAAACATAAACTACGGCAAATCAAAACTAATGACTAACCCCACAGAAATTCCAATAACTATTGAAAACACAATAATAAGTTACGAAGAAAATTTTAGATATTTGGGCCAGATAATATCATTTAAAAACAGGATGGAAAAAGAGACAGATGCCAGAATCACCAATGCTTGGAGGAAGTATTGGAGTTTAAAAGAGTGAATGAAGGGAGACCTACCAATCAGCCTAAAATGTCAACTTCATAATATGATCATACTACTCATTGTAACCTATGGATCACAAACATGGTCATTAACAACTAAACAAGAATCAAGCTAAGAACATGCCAAAGAGCAATGGAAAGAAGTATGTTAAACATCAAAAGGATAGAAAAAATAAGAGCCCTACATATAAGACAGAAAACAAAAGTCACTGACATCATAAGAACAGTAAAATACCTAAAATGGAAATGGGCAGAACACTTGATGAGAAAACAAGATGATACATGGGATAAACTCACCACTTACTAAATGCTATAGAGAGGAAAAGAGAAGTAGAGGATGACAGAAGACCAGATGGAGAGATGAACTTACTCTAACAGCAGGACCAACCTGGTCGAGAAGTGCTCGAATGGAATAATATGGGGGAAGTCTTAGCCCAACAGTGGGATTCTACAGGCTGATAACAAGTTATGTAATAAAGTATTTTAATACTTAGTCAGTGGATCTGGAGGCATGGTCTAATCACTAAGTGAAAGGATATTCATCTAAATAAAATTTTCCGTCATTTAAGAAACTTGCTACTCCACAAGGGCTGTGCATCTTAGGAAAGTTATCTGTGAAAGCATACTCAGAAAGGATCACTCCTTTCTGAACATGCATGATTTTTTTAATGCTACAGCTGACTTTTAACCATGCAAACTCATAGGGACCAGAGGAATAGTTTGTTATAATGCTAATAGCAAGAAAATAAAATGTAGTTAATTACAACATTTTGTTCAATTCTGGGTATGAATTACCAACCTTACAATTCCATATCATCAACAATAAGAGGAATAGCAGTCCAGTTTTCATGAAAGTGTGAAAAGGCTAAGCAGTGGAAAGCAAATTTGGCTAACCTAGAAAAGAGGCATAATAAAAACACAACACGCAAGACGCCGTGCTTCCTAATCAGTATAATGTGTTTTTTACCTAAAGAAATATTTAGCATCCAGTTTAAAGAAAGTCTGAAAAATTTGTACAATGATACACAAAAATTAAGAACAATATACAAAACTATTTTTATATATTGTTTCAATCTTAATAAAACTTTCAGTCATTTAAGAAATTTGTTACTCCACAAGGGTTGCATCTTAGGAAAGTTATCTGTAAAAGGGTTAACCAAATCATCTAACTGCTGTCTATTTTGTATGAAAGTAAACAATGAAATCCATAGAACATGCAAAAAAACTGAAAGCATCAAAGAACTATATGGAGGGAAGCCAACTGAATAAATTTACACAGTGTAAGAGAAATCAATCAAAATGCAATGCACTGTAGGGATATTACAGTCAGGGCTTGTTGGTTTATGTCTTTCATCCAACCTTATATTTGCTAGTTGTTGGTTGACCCCACATTCAAACATAAAGAAAATTTTTATTATACTGTGCCACTCTATGTTTGAAATCACACAATTATTGTGAAGGAGTCAAGCATCAACTAGCACAACAGCAACGTGAACTTACTACAGGCCGAAATTTCCTTACTTATACATAGGGTTTCCCACAAGATTCTTATTTTAATGAGCGGTGCAATGAAACTGAAATTAGGCAAGCACAAGAATCAAGTTAAACAAGATATTTATTTCTCTCACAAAATTATTTTTACATAAGAAACAAGAACTCTATTAAGATCAATACAATTAGATAATAATTTATGCATTCTATAAAGTATTTAGATTCTATTCAGCTGAGTGCATCATTTACTGCTAGAACATATATATAAGGCTTTCACAATTCTCATCTGTTAGGATTACAACTTAGTTTCACCTTAAACAACAACAATATTCAGCAAAACACTTAAAAAGTAATTCTTTTTAGTCTCATAGAATAATCACAAACTTCAATTTTATCAAACACTTAGCTGGCATCATCAATATCTATCAGAGGATTAAAATAGTTCTTAAAAGGTTCAGTCTTGCATTTACATATACATTGTGAGATAACACATTCAAACACGAACTAATTCTTCAATGAAGTTTCTCACATTAGTTTCACAAGGAAAATGTTTTATAATATCACTCATTCAAGCTTGACTAGCTGGTTCCAGCAACACGAAATCTGACCAAGTTCTCCAGACATAAGCAACACTATCACATGTCAGTTATAGAATAGATATTCTTACCGGTATGATCATCATGCACATTATGGAAAACTCTTACAACACTTCTAGGCACTCGATAATCTTTCACTATAGACAACACAAAAGTTATAGTATCCCTGAGTTCAATAACTTATTTGTTAAGACTGTAAAATGTATTTTCTTGCTTGTAATAACCTATCTTATGATAAATCTCGATCATATTATTATCCTTTCACTCGGGTAAATTCCTTTATAAGGTGACAGGAAACTATAAATAAATATGAGTTCAAAGTAAGATTCATTAAAATCAGAACAAGTTTCCAAATCTTTGTTACATCATACGATCCCAGGTTAGATCACATCTCACGACCTTCCCACATTCTCTCCAATTTCCTTCTGGTTCCTTCTTCCTATATCTCATAAATCCTCTCTTTCTTTCCCGCCCAAACTTATTTTTCTCCACTCTTTCAGTTTACAACGAAATTCCCACATGATCGTTGTACAGTTCTCAATGCTAAGGCACGCGCTATCTCAAAATAACTTAGTTTTCTGACAGTAGCCAATCAAATCACATTAACAGAGTCCCTTAGAAATACTTTCACTTTCAGTAACAACAAATAAAATGCATATATTACAATTCGCTTAGGATACATTTGCAAGTTAATATAAAGAATTTATATAAGATAAATAACTAAAAAAATTTAGAATTATTATTTCAATGAACAAATAACAGTAAGTGTTTAAATTACAATTTACTTAGGAGCAAACAGCTCAGGAAATGCAATCCATGTTAAATCATGAACGAAGTATTAATAATCATAAAATTCTTCATTCACAAATTAACAAAAAGAACTATATGGAGGGAAGCCAACTGAATAAATTTATATGGTGTAAGAGAAGTCAATCAAAATGCAATGCACCATAGGGATATTATAGTCAGGGCTCAACAAATTATGCAAAATCCTACTCCCACATGGGGAAGGGGTGGGTAACTTGCACAGCCCCCACATTATTTAAAACGATGGCCCAATAAGTTAACAGTAGTTCTATAGAGTGAATAGTGATGTATCATTGTGGTTTGGAAAACATGAAATAGAATGATTCATAGTGAAGAATTTATGGAGACAAAAACAAGAGTTGGAGTAACTACTCATAATTAAGAAAATAACACTTAACATTTTGACCTCTGTATAGAGGTCATTATCAGGAAAACACACATATGCACAGGACACAAGCTACATGACACTACACAAACGTAAGATGATCTAAATGCTTTGTTAATTGTTTACCCTACAAGCATAAATTAAAATGAAATAAATTTTTTGTACATATCCATATAATAATAAATAAATGATAAAAAAAACTTCTAAATAAAGAAAAATAAAGTTTGATAGGGGAACTGCATTAAACATATCTGTACCTCTTATATTAAGGTTTTCTTGTGTTGGGGTTCAGCCATCATGTTCTGGTTGCAGATGGGTTCTCTAGATCCCTGGGATCACTAATCCATCATTCTTGTTTAGATTTGAATGATGTTTCAGCATCTTACAAGCTTCCTTGAACTTTCTTTTAAACCAGATTTGGTGTCTTTTCAGTTGATTCTGTGACATGTTTGAAATGCATGGTCTGAAAGGCCTGTTTTATCATCGTGGAGGAAATTTAATGTGGCATTTATGTTTGTCTTTTCTTATTGGGATGGTGTGCCCTGTTTCCCCTATGTAGGGTAGATTGTAGGTGCACTGAATTTTGTAAACCCCTATCCTACCTTGCCCACCCAGTGGGCAAGGTAGGATAGGGGATCTTTGGATGATCTGAGTATACTTATTAATTTTGCAGGAGGTTTGAAAGTTACCTTAATGTTATATTTATGTAGTGTTCTATCTATTTTTTCTGATATTCCCCTAATGTATGGTATGGCTATGGCATTCTTGTAATCTTTTTTGCTTTTAATGGCATTATTGTGGAGGATCTTTTGAATTTTTTTTTTTTGTTATAGCCATTTTTTATAAAATTTGCCTAATAATTTGATATTCTTTGTTCAGTGCGTGCTCATTAGAGCAAATTGATATGGCCCTATGTGTGAGGATGCTGATGACTTTCAGTTTTTGTGTTGGATAGTGGTATGAAATTTTATGTATGTATTGGCCTGTGTGTGTAGGTTTGCAGTAGACCGTGAATGAAAGGCAGCCAGAGGGAAGATGTGTGACAAGTGTGTCAAGAAAAGGAAGAGAGTTATTGTTTTCAGTCTCAATGGTAAATTGGATACGTTTGTTGTTTGTTCACATGGCTTAGGAGTGTATTATGTTTCACACCCATGGGTCTAAATGGAAGAAATATCATATCTGAGCCAGACTTTGGGCTTGCTGAATCTAGAGCTTGTTGCTTCAAGTCTTCCATATAAAAGTTAGCTATGGAAGAAAGTGGTGAATCCATGGATGTACCTTTTTTTTTTTGCAGGTAGAACTTATTTTGCCACATGAAATACCCAGAACAAAGTAAATGAGCCAAGAAGGCTGATATTGGGCAGAAATGTGTTCTGTATGAGAAGAATAATATCATTGATTGGGACATTAGTGAAAAGGGCAGTTATGTCAATGCTGAATAATAAATCTTCATCAATGAGTCATGTTTTTAATTTTGTTTATGAACTGTTGTGTATTTTTTTTATATAGGAAGGAGAAAGACCTGCCATCTCCTTGGATGTAGCTGCTAGTTTCTTGGCTTAAGCGATAATTGGGGCTGTTGATTCTTTCAACTATCAGTCATAGTGGTGTGTTTGTTTTGTGTATTTTAGGCAGCCCATAAATTTTGGGAGCGGGGGCATAATGTGATAACAAATTTTTAATTGTTTCCTCTGGTCATGTGATACTAACTTGATTAAGTCTGTTGTCTTATTTTTGATGTGGTTTGTAGCATTGTAGTTAACCAATTGGTACATGTTATGATTGGATACCAGTTTGTTAATTTTTTTTCAAGGTATGCTGTCTGATCAATGACAATGGTAAAATTGCCTTTATCTGCCTTGGTAATAACAATGTCTTGGTTATTTTTTAGAGATTTCAGGGCTAATTTTTCTGCTTTGGTTAAATTGCAACTTAGCTATTTATTATAATTTCGTATGTTGGATGTTTCATTCAGTATTTTATTAGCTATATTGGAGGGGGGGATTTTAGACCTTCTTTAATGTGGTGTATGAAGTCTAGTTTGCCTAGTCTAGTCGCTAGTAAATTCTTCCACTGAAAACAGGCTAGTCAGACCATGCACTTCAGACATGTCACAGAATCAAATGAAAAGGCACCAAGTCCCTAAACTGTGCCAATATCTGGTTTGAAAGGAAGTTCAGGGAAGCTTGTGAGATGAATTAGATGAAGAGTGATGAATTAGTAATCCCAAAGATCTGGAGGACCAATCTGCAACCAGTGCAATATCGAGACATGATGCCAGAACCCCAACATAAGAAAACCTTAATATAATAGGACTACAGGGATGTGTTTAATGCAGTTCCCTTATAAAACTTTATTTTTATTTATTTAGAGATTTTTTTTTAATCATCTGTATATTATTATATGGCTATGTATAAAAAAATGTATTTTATTTTGTTAATTTATATTTTTGTATATATTTTATTTATTATTATTTTTTATTTTTGAATTTTTTTTTCTCACCAGAGGTCAGGCTAGGGTAAACAAAGCATTTAGATCTATCTTACTTTTCTGTAGTGTCATGTGCATATGTATGTTTCCCTGATGATGATCTCGATACAGAGGTCAAAACATAGTGTTATTTTCTTAATTATAAGTAATTACAAAAACACGTGAGTTTTTGTCTTAATAAATTCTTCACTACGAATGCTGACCACAGTGTAACCTTAAAAGAAAGAAATGACATAGAATGAATTGAAATAGCTACTAAGGGAAAGTTATTATTGAGTTAGACAAGGAGAATAAATAAATGGTCTTTGCTAAAGCTACTGAAAGAATACAGCATAGATGGCTACTGGATAAGTTGGAGGATATGAGATTTGATTATAAAGTATATTATAAATTACATTCTCTTATCCAAACACAAAGGTTTGGATAAGAGAATGGCTGAGTAACAGATATCAACAAGTGGTGTATTAAGATGTCAGTGTGCAAGATTTAAAAGTAACTAGTGGTGTACCCCAAGGATCAGTCATTGTTATTCAATCTTTACATGCAATTTAGTTTGACAGAAGACAGAATATAATACCTTGTCTATTATAATTTACTTGATTACAAGGGAAAAAATTTTCTATAGCTATTTCTGCTCCATCATCATCATCATCATCATCAAATTCCTGACATGTACCCTCAAGGGGTGTACAGGATATGATAGTACTACATGAAAAATTTACATTATTACTAACTTCATATCTACAATTTTCCTCCAAATCAGTCTGTTACTTGTCAAGACTCCAATATTATAATTATCAAATCTTATATTTCTATCGTCTAAGGCACTTTGTACCGTATCAATCCACCTATATCTTGGTCATCCTCTGGGTCATTTTCCTGCCAACCTGGTAGAGAACACTAGTTTTGCTAATCTTTCCTCGCCCATTCTTATCAGGTGGTGTGGTTCAGTGAGCCACACCACCTGATATCAACTCTGCTAACGCATTCCTGGATGCTGACAATGTCAAGTTCTTTCCTGATATCCTCATTTTTAATATGATATTGCCATTGATGCCATCTGTTCACACCTCTAATCTTTCTCAGGAGTCTCATATCTGTGGTCTCTAGTTTTTGGTCAAGTGTTTTACTTCTGACCCAGCTCTCAGATCCATAAGTTAAAACTGGTTTGAACACTGTCTTGTATACAGCTAATTTAGTGTTCCGACTAATTTCTCTCTTATTCCATATGAATTTATTCAATTGACTTCCTACCATACCAGCTTTGTTGATTCTGTTGTCTATTTCCATATTTAATTTACTATCTTCACTAAAAATCGTGCCTAAGTAGCTGAAATGTTTTACTTGTTCCACAGGTTCTCCATTCAAAACACAGTTGACATTTTCAACAATTCTACCTATTTTCATTGTCTTTGTCTTTTTATTGCTGACCTTCATACCATATCTATTACAACAGTTACTTAATTTAGTCAGGGAATCTTGCAAACTTGTAGCGGATTTATTTAGAAGTATAACATCGTCCGCATAAAGAAAAGAGCTGACATTAACATTTCCAATTCTGATATCATATTTAATACCACTTTCCTTCATAATGTGATACATATAGATAATGAATAACAGAGAGGATAATGTTGGAGGTTTAATGGATTTTTTACAACACTCAAAAATAATTAAAATAGAATTTAATACTTCCTATATTTTGTCCTAGTCACTAGGATGAAATATAGGAAGTATTAAATTCTATTTTAATTCTTTTTGAATGTTGTAAAAAATCCATTAAACCTCCAACATAATGTCCTCACAGCACTTAAGCCTCTACACAAGAATAACAGAGGGGATAATGTACATCCTTGTCTCACACCAGATTTAACATTAAACCATCTTCCTGAACTTCCTTCAATTCTAACGTACAACTCAAATAAAGACTAAGTATTGCTTGATATAATGCCCCATTGACATCATATAACTGTAGAGTATTGAATAGCTTCTCTCTTGGAACCTAGTCGTATGCCTTTTCCAGATTGACAAAACTTAAATAGAGATCTTTGTTATATTCCCATTCTTTCTCAACAATTTGTCGTAAAGTGAAGATCTGATCCCGACAGCCTCTATTTAGCCTGAATCCAGCTTGTTCCTCACCAAGCTTTTCTTCCACAATTATTCTCAACCGTTTCTCAAGTTTACTGGCATAAATCTTGCCTGGAACACTCAGTAGGGAAATACCTCTCTAATTCTCACATTTAGTTTTATTTCCCTTTTTATATATGGGTACTATTTAGAGCTCTACTCAAATCATCAGGAATTAGTCCCTCTGTCCAGGCCTTCTGAACTATGCAGTGCAGCCACTGTAAGACTTTTATACCACCATACTTCAGCATTTCTGGTCGAATATCATCTACTCCTGCTGTCTTTCCACATTTCAAGTCTTTGATGGCTTTTTCTACTTCAAGTATGGATATGTATTCCTGACTGTATGCCTGTTGAGTGTTTTTTACCACTGTGCTATCATTGGTTGTTTTATTTAGCAATTTTTCGAAGTAATTACTCCATACTTCAAGGATATCTTTTTCTCCAATTTTCATGTCACCTTTATCGTCTCTAACTCCTTTTACAGCACTCCATTTCTAAGCTTCTTCAACAACCTCCAGAATATCTTACCACCTTCTTGATATTTATTTTCTATGTTCTTGCCAAAGTCCTCCCATTACTTTTGTTTAGCTAGTTTTACACAATGTTTAGCTTTCTTATATTTGTCTCTGTATTCTCTAAGAGCACAAGTTGACTTATTTGCAAGGAACTTTTGATATGCTTTCTTCTATTCCTTCACTGCCTCTTTAACTTCCTGTGTCCACCATGGAGTTCTGATTTTTCTATCCTTGCAGACAACCTCACCACATGCATCTCTAGCTGAATCAATCAGGGTTTTCTTCAAGGTTTGCCACTGAATCTCCAAGGTTTGATTCTTGTTCTCAAACTGTTTCATTTTTTCTTCAATAATCTTTGGGTATTTTAGTCTACAGTTCACATCTGAGAGCTACTCAACTTTTATTCACTCTAAAACTTTCTTACATGTCATTCCTTTCAATATGAAATTCAATTTTATCCTGCTCAAGACTGAACAGTGATCGTTTCCAATTTTAAATCCTCTGTACACTCTGGTGTCCTGCACCAGGGAGAAATCATCACTATCAACAATAACATAGTCAATGAGACTTTTCTTATTCCTTGCCTCTTCTCTCCATGTGAATTTGTGCACATTTTTATGTTGGAACATGGTGTTAATAATAACCAGTCCATGTCCTGAGCAGAAATCCAACAGATATTTGCCATTATTATTAGCTTTGCTCTTTTCTCCAAATTTTCCCAAAATATTTTTGTATGTCTCACAATCATTTCCTACTCTGCTATTTAGATCCCCAACAAGGACCAACTTTTCCTTTTTCATTGTGTCAGTTGCTTTCTCTAAAGCCTCAAAAAATTCCCCCACTTCTACCTTAGTAGAATCTTCTGTAGGACCATAGGCACAAATAAGTCTCATTGTCCAGTTTCACATTCTGATATCTGCCCACATCACTCTACTACATGATGCACATGACTACCTGCCATTCAAGAAGACTAGCCTCATATTTAGTGTTGAATACTACGGCTACCCCCTTCTTTTCCTTGATTGTCATTGCCTGAATTTTGTATTTATTGCTCAGAAAGATCTCACCAGTTTTTGTCCTTTTTTTGTTTCAGTCATCCCTATTATATCAATCTGGTACTTATCTAATTCCTCAGCTAGCTCCATTTCTTTGCCATTCAGGCTTCTTATGTTGATAGTACCAATCTTTAACTCTGGTGATGTTGAGTTGGTTTGTGCTTTCAGATTTGTTCCAGTAGCTGACTTTCACTGTTCACCCTGGCAAAAACAATGGGGGTCTTGTTTAACTGGGCAATGCTCCAGCCGGCATGAAATTTTGTCATGTTGTACATCTCTGCTCCAGGGTATTTTAACAATGTAGTGTTATACACTTTTGCTCCTTGTATATGGAAAATATATGGCTTTTGAATTGACTTAACAGTGTTATCTGCCTGGATCTAGTTCCTACTGAGGACACCTTACTAATCTCGATAGTGACCCACTTCGCAGCATAATGCATAGCCATATACCCATCTTAAGGGAAGTGTGTTTTGATTATGGAATACTAAGGCAAATGATGTGTGGTCAACAGTCTATATACAGTAGCTTATTTGTGAAGCAAATTCACACTGCAAAGTTAGTGAGCTTATACTTGTGTATAGGATTAAAACAAGAATATAATTTCTTGTCTCTTATAATTTACTTCATTACCAAGTGAAAAAACTTTCTATAGAAGAAGATTATACTTTCCCTACACTGCATCAAAAATAAATATTAAAAAATCCAAAAGGAAATGGAATAAAATAATGGAGCAAAAAGTTGTTTAATGAAATGAAGGAGGACTGTACAAGATGGGAAAAAATGGCAAAAAGTAATAGGTAAAAGACAATAAGAATTGAAAAAAGGGATTGTACTAACCAACTACGTAGTGGAACATGTGATAATGAGTGCATTATTTTTATTGAGAATTGCAATTTAAATAACATAACTTACCATTATTGTCTGCTAATAAATTCAATAATGACTTTTGAATAAGCCTGTGTTTTACTCTGATAACTTCCTGGGAACCACATTTCTTCAAAAGGGCCAATATCCATATGGAAGCAGCCTACATGAAAAAGAAAAAAAAACTTCACAATTTAAATGACAACTATAAACCTTTCAGCCAATGTTTAAAAGCTATGAAGTGGGTCCAGAAAGTTAAGGTCCATTCAGAATTTACTGCCAAATGGCAGTGGCTGGACAAGTGTGGTGACACATGATTTGGTGGAAAGAGTGGTCACAAAAATTCATGAGAATCATTGTTTCACGCTCAGTCATTTATGCAATTGTGACAGAAAGGCTGGGATATAAGAAATTGTGTGCCAGAAGTGTTCCAAATATGCTGAGTAATGCACATACACAGCAACAAGTGGAATCCCTCAAAAATGTTTGGAGTGTTATGAAAATGAAGGAGATAAACTTTTTTTTCCCTCTCATATTGTGACTGGTGACAAAACGTAGATTTTGTACACAAATGTTGATTCAAAACAACAATCAATGCAGTATGCCATTCATCATCCCTGAAAGCAAAAAAATTAAGGCCCCACCGGCAGTGGCGTATTTAGGTATAGGCCCGGGCCTAGAGCAGCAAATTTTGAGGGGTGGTGGAAATTTCAAGGTGTTAAACTTTGATAAATTGAGATCCATAAGAATTCCAATTTTATCATTGTTTAACAGGAAAAGCCTTGTAGGGAATATGCTTGCTTCTAGGTATGTGCTATATGCAACTGGTAAAATATAGATTACATTATTATAAAGAAAAAAGATTGGGAATATTTCAAGGAAGGAATACTTACTTGATTGTATAATACGTTATAAATTAATAATATTTTGTTAGAATTGATAATACAATGTAGTATGACTTGCATTAAGCTGCTGTGAACAAAAATTCAAAGTGCGCGGGCACGCTGACGGTAAGAAAGGTAGCCCCCAGGTAGCCGCATGCCAATGGCGTGTGCAGAAGCGAGTGGTCAGAAAAAACAAACGATACGAAACGAGACCCACGTTGGAGAAATTATACATGTTAGGTGAGCTATGTGAGTTATGGTGATTGCCGATAGGGGAGATGATGTAAAAGGGTTACCCCCCCCCCACCACCACCAGATGGCTTTTTTTTTTTCTCCTCTTCTCTCTTGGCTGGTAGTCTCGTGTATTCTGGTGGATAGAGAGTTGCACGGAGGAGCATCTCTGTCCAGGTGTGCTTGGACGAAGGATCAGCAAATAGTTCTGTTAGGAATCCCAAGGGCGGTAACAGCATGTGCCGCTTACAAGCTGGAAGGACCGCGCGCTCCTAATCGTATGATGAAAGAACACATCTCTGTTCGACTGACGGGCAATCCATGGAAAGGGCTCAGCATCTAGGCAACAGGCCTCACGGAAGCAGAATCGCCTTACGCCATCGTTATATCTGGAGTTGGCTAGTTATGCTGGGATCGTGTGGACTTGTCTTTGACCAGAGGAATTCATGCCACAGCACCGACTAAATGAATCGGAAGGGAGATCGATCAGAGAACAGCAGCCAGAAGTTAAAGGAACAAGTATGAAGAACCAGTGTGTACGGTAACATTGAAAATTTTTTGTCTATATAATGTTTATAAGAAAATTAAGATGTTATAAATGAGATTAAGGGAAATTGAGGACTTTCATATATAATTAAGACAGGACTGTAGCACCTCGATATTAGAACACAGTGAGGTAACTCCTATATGGTTAAACTAATGTGTATGTTTTTGAAAGTATTAAGAAGGTTTAGTCTGAATAATGTAATATGATATGAAGATTAATGTGAATATTGCAGTCAAGTTTTGTCAGTTCGTGAAATAACATATTGATGTTGCTTCTTGGTGTCCTTACTTAATGAGGATACCTATAATTTTCTCTGATTAACATTGTTGAAGTTTTGGATTGAGTTTCTTTGTATTGTAAATTGTATTAATGTGTCAAATAAACCTTTGCTATCTTTAATCCGAGTGTCTGAGTATTAGAATCCGATGCACCACTTGCAAAAAGACACGAATCTAAGCGAGAGAAAATAGATTGTGTTATAGGTCACGATTGCAAATCTGTAGTCATTATAGTACACCTTTGAGATCACTTCTTGATTAAGACATGTTTAACTTAATCTAATAGTTTAAGTGGTGCAGCAAAAAAAATAAATATTCCTAATGCTTTAAGAGAAGTGAGATTTAAAAGACTTTGCCATGCTGGTTTTGGCTTGACCCTGAGGCAATTCCTTTGTGTTTTAGAGGTACCACGTGATTCCTTAGAAAGGACCCAATGTATAGTACATATATCAATAAAATTTAAAAAAGGGGGACAACATAGGCTCTCATTTTTGTAATCATAACATGTTCCTTAAATGCTGCATCTATTCACAAGTAGAGAAATATTTTTCTTTTCCTCATTGTAAGTTTAGTCTGCAAGCATATTGGCATGTAATCAGATTCTGCATAACTATACAGACCGAGACACATGCACGGTTAGTTACTGTATTGTTGTTATTAGTGAATTTGATCCCTTCTTGCTGAGCACATTGCCAAAAGCGGGATAAAAGGAAAAGGTTTTGTTTCCTATCTTTCCTTTGCCACGTATGAGGAATTTATTAAAATAATGGGCTAGAAAGTAATCAAATTTATTGTGGAAGAACTTAAAATAGATAAGTACTATTCCATAAGTGTTGACTCAATACCAGACTTGTCTCATTTTGATCAGCTGTCCTTCCTTGTACGATATGTGAAAGAACATGGAACTCCTGTGGAGCGTTTCTTGGGTTTCATTCTTAATGTAAGTCACAAATCTGAAGAGCTCCAAGAGGCGGCTTTGACTTCACTAAACGAGCTTGGAATTGACATAGCAAATTGCAGAGGGCAGGCATATGATAATGCTAGTAACATGTCAAACAAGTACATAGGATTACAAGCAAGAATTCTTGAAATAAATCCATTGGCAGAATTCATACCGTGCTCTAGACATTCTCTGTCTCTAATTGGTATGCTGCCGAATCCTGTCCATACTCCTATGCATTTTTTGATATCCTTCAGAAACTGTATGTATTTTTCACATCTTCAATACATCGCTGGTGTTCTAAGAAAGCTTCTGCAAAAGTAATCAAACGTCCTTCGCCTACTCGTTGGTCAGCTCGTGATGATGATGCCACACAAAGTGGAAATTATTTCCGTAATTGAAAATGACACCACCCAGAAGAAAGTTACGCGATGTGAAGCAAGTGGGATTCTACGGCAATTTCAGTCACTGGAGGTTGGGATAATGACCTGCCTATGGGCAGGTCATGAGGGGCGGCACTTTCTGTGGGCCTAGGGGCGGGAAATACCTAAATATGCCACTGCCCACCGGTCAAAAAAAATATGATGACTACTGTCTTCTGGGACAGAAAAGGGATCTTTCTTGTTAATTTTCTTCAACAAGGAACCATAATTAATTTCATGTTCCCTCTTTCACCAAATCATCTGTCACCATACTTGGTCGGCCACTGCACTCTTGATCGTAAATTGTTGTGTTCTTTCCTAAACAAATGACACCATTGCATAACTTTACTGTTACGCATCATGTTAGGCCCATAAACCTTACACAGTTGTCAGTGAATATCTGCAGCACTACTATTTTTTTTCCACGAACAAAATCCATATCACACCACAAACTTCACAACTGGAAGGATTTTTTTTTATCACAGCCCTCAAATTATTTGTAGCAGACAACAAACGATAATGGAATATAAGTAAAATTGTCAGCAGCTAGCTAATGAGTCATTTTATGCTACCATGCATGCACAGGTGAAAAATTTTGAAAAAATTAGCAGTGTATGAATACTACACATTGAGACAGTTGTCAAGAAGATGAGTGTTAGGAAGGCACAAAGTAACAGGATGTTTTAACAACAATTGAAACTATCACACTGCCAATTCATAGCTGATACCTATAGTAAATTTGTAGCTATCCTCTGTCTGTTCATTGGACATCAGCAGATGTCGATGAATAGCATATAACAGGTAGTCGTGTTATATGCTATTCTGAAGGCTTCAACTCTCTGAAAGTCAGTCACTCCAGACACACATCCATCCATCTCATTGATGGTCTACCCCTCCCTCTTTTTTTCAAGAACTTTACCTTCTGTTACTATTTTGATAAGTCTTCATTCCATTCTTTGAGTGTGTCCAAAGTATTTCAACTTTCTTCTGTTAACATCCTTAAGTAGTTTTAAAGTTCTACTGATTCTTTCCAGAACTGAATTTGTCCACCTTTCAGTATGTGATATCCTCAATGGCCTTCCATAACACCACATCTCAAAAGCAGCTATCCTTTTCCTATCAGATTTCTTTAGGTTACAAGTGTCACATCTGTAAGTCACTATTCAAAAAAAAAAAATCTGCATCCAAAATCCTCAACTTTGTTCCTGTAGAATAGATCTATCCTTCAAGATTTCAGATGTATTTTTTTTAATAATAATAACAATAATAAATAATACTTTTTAAAAAAAAAAATTTGACTCCCACCCACAAAAAGGTTGCAGAACCTATAGTATATTAGTACCATCTGTGGGCTATGTATTTCTTTTTCTTTATTAATTTTTCTAATTTCTATTTTATTTTTTCCATAATCCAAAAACTCTACTCAGTGATAAAATAGAAACTTTTTCAAGCTGCTTCATGCCTCCTTGCAACATGCAATGAAATTTGTTTCTGACTTAAGGACAATCACAAATATCTATGCCCATGGTGTGATTTGAACCTACAGCCTGTTGGCTTGAGAATTGATATGTTAACCAATCAAGCTAGCAAATTGCTCAAATTATGCATCCATCTCCATATCCAGTTAGGTGCATATACCTGAATTACATACCTCAATTATATTGATTACTGAGATCTGTTTTTCACTACATACAGATATTACCTATATTCTCTTCTTATTAATCCATTACACTTTATAAGCTTGTAATCTGCTTGTTTACTGATCATAAAACTATGCCATTTTCACTTATCAGTCACTTTTAGAAACACACATTCTCTTCTTAACCTTAATACCAACAACAAAAATTAATTAAATACATAAACTGCATATGATTTTTCAAGGATAAAAGCATAAGTGGCTTTCTTTGACAAGACAAAACAAACAAAACCTCATCAAATTGGGCTACCTCACTGGACCAAATAACTGTGAGTGTGGGACAACACAGTCCATGGAACACCTTTCTTCTCCCCTTCTTCAATCACCTTGCACAAAAGAGGACCTTATATCTTGCACAGAAAGAGCAGTTAATTGTGCAAGATAATGGAGGAACATCTGACCATATTTATTGTATATAACTTATGTATAGTTTCTTTTTCTTCATATTTTACTTATTATTCCCTGTATAATTCACCTACCAAATTTTAGCTGTTCTCATTTATGATGTATCCTAATTAGTTGTAAATAATGCTGTACCACTTACTTACTACTGTACCACTTGTGTTTGGATACGAAATAAATAAACTAATCCTTTAGCAATGATTGTTGAGCACGAATGGATTAACTGTAATGAAGTGACATTTGAAACCAAATTTTAACAAAAAAATTGATTCTGATAAAGCTTTCTCAGTCTGATTCAATATTTACAAGTGGTAAATGATCAAAATCATTTCCTGTGCTTATTGATGGTCATACATATATATATATATATATAAAACATTATGCAATGGAAGTTTCATTTGTCTTGTCATTAATGACAAAATATATGATAAAAGGAGTAAATAATGAACTGTCCTAACATAGGCAACAAATCTTTGCCATCCAATTAATGTACAATTTCACTCACACCTCATTTTTTCCCTAAAGTGGATATTTCTGGAAGCTCTAAAACTTCCAGAGCATCAACTTCTAGAATCTTAAATTCAGATTACCAAACCATTCTTCAATGTGGGTCTGATAACCTGCATTGAAGAATGGTTCAATGCAGATCATTTTATTTTTCACTGAATAAAATGCAGCCTGCTTTTTTTCTTTCTTTCTTTTTTTTTTAATTTGATTTTTATGGCACAAAGACATCAAAGGTCATACTGCACCAGGACACAGCAGTACATATGGTAATTGGTTAGTAGAACAACAAACACCCATGCCCTTGTCAGGATACGCTAATCACTTGTCAACCAGCCTGGTGTAGCTTTGATAATCTGCATTGAAGAATGCTTAAGGGTCAAAGCTGTATAACTGAGAGGAGACCTCCACATAGTCTTTAAAGGAATGCGGAGAACCGACCAGGGCTTCTGACCTAATGTCCAATCCTCACCTTCTCGTGGTGCACCCAGTTGGGTATCTATTTGGATACTGAACGAATGAGGATGGGCTGGCAATTTGGGATTTAGCCGACCAAATTGTATTCTTATTGGTTAAAACAAAATAAAAAATGATGGTACAACATCACAAAATTTCATGCCGGCTGGGGCGTTGCCCGGTTAAACAAGGCCCCCATTGTTTTTGCCAGGGAACCAGGGCGAACAGCGAAAAGTCAGCTACTGGAACAAATCTGAAAACAAACCCCAACTCAACATCACCAGAGTTAAAGATCGGTACTATCAACATAAGAAGTCTGAATGGCAAAGAAATGGAGCTAGCTGAGGAATTAGATAAGTACCAGATCGACATAATAGGGGTGACTGAAACAAAAAAGACCAAAACTGGTGAGATCTTTCTGAGCAATAAATACAAAATGTTATATTCAGGCAATGACAATCAAGGAAAAGAAGGAGTAGCCATAGTATTCAACACAAAATACAAGGCTAATCTTCTTGAATGGCAGTCAGTCTCAAGTAGAGTAATGTGGGCAAATATGAGAATGGGGAACTGGACAATGAGACTTATTTGTGCCTATGGTCCCACAGAAGGTTCTACTAAGGTAGAAGTGGAGGAATTTTTTGAGGCTTTAGAAAAAGCAACTGACACAACGAAAAAGGAAAAGTTGGTCCTTGTTGGGGATCTAAATAGTAGAGTAGGAAATGATTGTGAGACATACAAAAATATTTTGGGAAAATTTGGAGAAAAGAGCAAAGCTAATAATAATGGCAAATATCTCTTGGATTTTTGCTCAGGACATGTACTGGTTATTACTAACACCATGTTCCAACATAAAAATGTGCACAAATTCACATGGAGAGAAGAGGCAAGGAATAAGAAAAGTCTCATTGACTATGTTATTGTTGATAGTGATGTTTTCTCCTAGGTGCAGGACACCAGAGTGTACAGAGGATTTGAAATTGGAAGTGATCACTATTTAGTCTTGAGCAGGATAAAATTGAATTTCATATTGAAAAGAATAACATGTAAGAAAGTTTTAAAGCGAATAAAAGTTGAGTAGCTCTCAGATGTGAACTGTAGACTAAAATACACAAAGGTTATTGAAGAAAAAATGAAAGAGTTTGAGAACAGGAATCAAATCCTGGAGATTCAGTGGCAAACTCTGAAGAAAACATTGATTGATTCTGCCAGAGAGGCATGTGGCGAGGTTGTCTGTAAGGATAAAAAAAATCAGAACTCCCTGGTGGACACAAGAAGTTAAAGAGGCAGTGAAGGAAAAGAAGAAAGCATATCAAAAGTTCCTGTCAAATAAGTCAGCTTGTGCTCTTAGAGAATATAGAGACAAATGCAAGAATGCTAAACACTGTGTAAAACTAGCTAAACAAAAGTCATGGGAGGACTTTGGCAAGAATATAGAAAAGAAATATCAAGAAGGTGGCAAAATATTCTGGAGGTTGTTGAAGAAGCTTAGGAATGGAGGAAAGAGTGCTGTAAAAGGAATTAGAGATGATAAAGGTGACATGAAAATGGGAGAAAAAGATATCCTTGAAGTATGGAGTAATTACTTTGAAAAACTGCTAAATGAAAGAAGCAGTGATGACAGCACAGTGGTAAAAAACACTGACCAGGCATACAGTCAGGATTACATATCCATACTTGAAGTAGAAAAAGCCATCAAAGGGTTGAAATGTGGAAAGGCAGCAGGAGTAGATGATATTCGACCAGAAATGCTGAAGTATGGTGGTATAAAAGTGTTACAGTGGCTACACTGCATAGTTCAGAAAGTCTGGACAGAGGGACGAATTCCTGATGATTGGAGTAGAGCTCTCATAGTACCCATATATAAAAAGGGAAATAAAACTACATGTGAGAATTACAGAGGTATTTCCCTACTGAGTGTTCCTGGCAAGATCTATGCAAGTATACTTGAGAAACGGTCGAGAAGAATTGTGGAAGAAAAGCTTGGTGAAGAACAAGCTGGATTCAGGCCAAATAGAGGCTGTCAGGATCAGATCTTCACTTTACAACAAATAGTCGAGAAAGCATGGGAATATAACAAAGATATGTATTTAAGTTTGTCGATTTGGAAAAGGCATACGACAAGGTACCAAGAGAGAAGCTATTCAATACGCTGCAGTTATATGGTGTCAATGGGGCATTATATCAAGCAATACTTAGTCTTTATTTGAGTTGGAAGTCAGCAGTTAGAGTTGAAGTACAGGAAGATGGTTTAATGTTAAATCTGGTGTGAGACAAGGATGTACATTATCCCCTCTGTTATTCATTTTCTATATGGATCACATTATGAAGGAAAGTGGTATTAAACATGATATCAAAATTGGAGATGTTAATGTCAGCTCTTTGCTTTATGCGGATGATGTTATACTTCTAAATAAATCTGCTACAAGTCTGCAAGATTCTCTGACTAAATTGAATAGCTGTTGTAATAGATATGGTATGAAGGTTAGCAATAAAAAGACAAAGACAATGAAAATAGGCAGAATCGTTGAAAATGTCAACTGTGTTGTGAATGGAGAACCTGTAGAACAAGTAAAGCATTTCGGCTATTTAGGCACGATTTTTACTGAAGATGGTAAATTAAATATAGAAATAGACAACAGAATCAGCAAAGCTGGTATGGTGGGAAGTCAATTGAATAAATTCATATGGAATAAGAGAGAAATTAGTCGGAACATTAAATTAGCTGTATACAAGACAGTGTTCAAACCAGTTTTAACTTATGGATCTGAGAGCTGGGTCAGAAGTAAAACACTTGACCAAAGACTAGAGACCACAGATATGAGAGTCCTGAGAAAGATTATAGGCGTGAACAGATGGCATCAACAGCAATATCATATTAAAAACGAGGATATTAGGAAAGAACTTGACATTGTCAGCATCTAGGAATGTGTTAGCAGAGCTAATCTCAGGTGGTATGGTCAGTTGAACAGAATGGGCGAGGAAAGATTAGCAAAACAAGTGTTCTCTGCCAGGTTGGCAGCAAAACGACCCAGAAGAAGACCAAGATATAGGTGGATTGATACGGTACAAAGTGTCTTAGACGATAGAAATATAAGATCTGATAATGTTGGAGTCTTGACAAGTAACAGACTGATTTGGAGGAAAATTGTAGATAGGAAATTAATAATGATGTAAATTTTTTCATGTAGTACTATCATATCCTGTACACCCCTTGAGGATACATGGCAGGAATTTGATGATGATGTGTTTTACCAATATCAGTGTAGTAAAACACAATCCAATTTAATCCAATTATATTGATTTTTACCTCCTCAAAATGACAATCTGTCATTACTCCTGTTATCTTTACCAAATTTCATGTTCCTTACTCCATAAGCTTAACTTAAATAGTAATGATTGTGTTTGTATTCCAAAAGTTTTGGAAATTGTTATCCTTGATTGTATTAAATATATATATGTATATTTTTTAAACACCCACCCAGCTGTCTCGTCAGTACTTTATCCAAAACTTCTACAACTGCATGTCTAAAATGGTTCTAATGTAAAGGGTTTCATATGAATTCATGTCACTGTCCTTCGATATTAAAATTTCTATTATTGTTCTTCAGCCCACACTTTCATAAAGCATATTATGAAACAAAATGAAATATATTTGTTCATGTGATTAATAAATTAGTTTGTTTTTTTTAATGACCTCCTGATGATGCTGTTAGTCATAAAGACAGCAAAACATGTAGAGGAAATACATTAAGTATAAATAAACAATTGCATATGAGTTAAAAACCTGGTTATTATCAATGAAATTGATAATAACCAGGTCATTTAGCTGCCACAGCATTTTTTGACGCGGTACATCGTCTATATGTAATTTTTTCCAGTTCAACTCGATGGGAATACAGTGATACTACTGGACCTTGCCAGGGCCTTTGACAGGATACCCTAATCAGTAAACTAGAGCAGATGGGGATAGATATAGGGTTGGTGAGATGGATAGGAGGGTGGTTGAAGGAGAGATACCAGAGAGTGGTTTATTCAGGAGTGGAGTCTAAAAGACGGCTCGTGACTAGTGGTGTGCTGCAGGGCTCTGTTCTTGGACCACTGCTTTTCAATTTGTTCATCAATGATATAGGAAAGGATTCGAGAGGAAGTGTTCACTTGTTTGCTGATGATGCAAAGTTGGGTAGAACAATTGTGAGTGCACAGGATGATTTGAATAGTTTGGAGGACTGGGCTAAGAAAAATGGATGTCAATTTAATGTGGCAAAGTGTAAGGTTATGCACTTTGGGGTGAAAAGAATAGAAGCAGTATATCGCATTGGTGGAACCGTGCTCCAGGAGATTGATGAGGCCAGGGATTTGGGAGTGTTGGTGGATAGGGAATTGAAGTTTAGGGGGCACATTGCAAAAGTGACTAAATCAGCACATCAAATCACTTGGCTTCTGAAAAATACTTTAACATGCAGAGACAAACAAGTTGTTGTTCCTCTGTATCGAGCCTTGATAAGATCCCATCTGGACTACTGTGCCAGTTATGGGCACAGTAGTCCAGTTCCTTCCCATCACGAAGAAACCCTGGTGCCCAGTTATGGGCACCAGGGTTTCTTCGTGATGGGGAGGAAGTGGAGAGGATCCAGAGATGAGTGACCAAGATGATAGCAGGTCTGTGGAATGAACCGTATGAGAATAGGTTGAAGATTTTTGGGTTGCAGAAATTGGTTGATAGGCGAAGGAGGGGTGATATGATTGAGATATTCAAATTACTGAAGGGTTTCTATAAGATTGATCCAGAAGATATTTTTGAAAATTTGACTGGTGGTGGGAGGACTAGGGGCCATGCATGGAAGCTGGGCAAGAGCGTGGTTGACAAGGGTGTTAGAGCTAGGTTTTTTACTTGGAGAGTGGTGAATGAGTGGAATAAGCTTCCAGAGTCTGTTGTTGGTGCTACGACCGTAAATGAGTTCAAGGCAAGGTATGATAGATACTGTGTCAATGTCGAATAATTGATCTTGACATGATGTTAGGGCCCCCCTCGATGAGTCTGTCGACTCCTTGGAGTTGCCTGGAACAATAACAACAATAACAACAGTCATTCCCCGACTTACGCGAATCCGGAGTTACGTAGTTTCACGTATGTATGTATTCCCATCTTGCTTCACCACTAGTCGTAACTTTCCGCCGCCGGCTGCATTCGCCAGTGTCGCACATGCTGTGAACAAGCACCGACGTGTTTCGTGCGGTCTCCATTCATACACGATTTTTATAGTCTACAAACCTTGCGATTGTTTAATGTTATATTTTTGATAAAAATTTTATCACATAAAAAATAATAATGTCGTCCAAAAAAAGCAAGTCCGATTCTTCTACAGCTATCAAGAAAAGAAAAACATTGACTTTGGAAACAAAACTCAACATTATTAAGGATTTTGAAGGCGGAATAAAAATTTGTGAGCTAGCAAAGAAGTTCGATCTACAGGAATCCACAGTAAGAACAATCATAAAAGAAAGGTTTACAGATTTTGGAGGACATAGATTCTAACAAGGAACGAATTGTAGTCACAAGTTAAGGAATAAAAAAATCATTAGCTTGCTATGAAGAAATTTTGCGTGACAAGAAAAAGACATTATGCAGTCAGACGAATCTATTAGATTTTATGAAACCATTGCCATCGAAATAACTTTCTTTTTTTTTATGTACGAAAAACTACAATTATGATTATATTTCTTAAAAATATAAGTGTTTTTGTAAACATTTGGTCCCAATTAACTAATATTTTGTATGTTTGTATGCAAAATTATACCCGAGTTACGCGAATTCGAATTACACGCTTTTTGTTTGTCCCACCTACCGCGTAACTTCGGGGTATGACTGTACCTCAAAAGACACAAGTAATTTTACACTCAAAGTAGTCTGTGATACACGATGGGAGAGTCAAATTGACTCATTAAAGCCTCTAAGATATAATTTGTCCGATGTTTGCGAAGCACTGCAAGAAATATCTCAAGATGATAGTTTATGTGGATTAAGTGGAAATACCATGAAATTAGAAGCAAGTAGTCTTCTTATAACTTTAAGGAAGTTCAAATTTATTGCTTCCTTAGTAATGTGGTATAATATGCTTTTTGAAATAAACTTTACAAGTAAACAACTTCAGAATACAAGCCTTGATATAAATGGTTCCATAATTGTATTAATGATACAAAGAATTTCTTAATGAAAATCCGAAATGAGGATGAATTCAAACAGATGTTAACAGATGCAGAAAAAATCGCTGAGGTCTTAGGTGTAATGCCTAATTTTGAACAACAGTTAGACTTAGAAAAAAAAAAGAAACAATTTGTGTATGAAGCAGAGAATGAATTCATAACAGATTTTAAACAAAAATTTAAGGTAGATTTTTATTTTTCGATTATTGATACCGCAATTGCATCTGTCGATGAAAAATTAAAGCACATGTCTACAATTAACGAAAAGTTTTTTTTTTTTTTAAATATATATGAATTTCAAAAAATTACTTCAGCAGAACTGCTTAAAAAATGTTTGATATTGGAAAATTATTTAACACATGATAATTCTAGAGATACTGACGGAACAGATTTATGTAGTGAATTAAATAGCAAAGCGAATTCCAGTATCGGTAGCAAGTTCAGAAAGGAGTTTCTCTAAATTAAAACTTGCTACCGATACTGGAATTATCGGTAGCAAGAAACTTACACTCACTCTATGATGGCTCAGGAATGACTCACTGGTGTAGCAATAATATCTATAGAGCATGAAATTGCATCTACAATCAATATACATGAATTAATTCAAAATTTTGCCAAAGCAAAAGCCCGAAAGATTAATTTTTCATAATTTTTGTATTTAAAATGTAATAATATTCTTGATATACAGATATTAGGAATAATCATATATGTATACAAATGTATTGGTTTGATTAATAAATTTTATATACCAATATTTACATATAAATTTTATATATAAATGTTCATAATGATATTATTTTTATAAATATCCACATGTGTAGGTGTGCATGTGCTTGTGTGAGTATGACAAAATATATATACAGCAATTCCTTGATTAGTGTGCCTAATGCGTTCTTTAAAACAGGTGCATTAATCGAAAACGCACTAATCGAATATAATAACCTATGGGAAAAAGTATAATTCGTTCCTCAAATTTCTTTTTTTGAACCTTAATTTTTTTATAAGAGAATTAAGGTATGTCTCAGGGCCTAGTTAAAGTAAAATCATGAAGCTGAAAGACTATAAACATATTCAGAATATGAATTTATTATTCTACTTCTTAACAAAGAATTGAGCTAACGTAGTTTTGGCGGGCATTTTTGTTTCTTTTTTCATACAACCGATGGTATGGCCCTATTGCCTCTTCTGCAAATTTACTGCTTCTCTATTCATCAGGGTTAGCCTCTGCATTGCTGCTTAAAAACTTCGCTTGTATGAAAAATATTATACGCTGCTGATTGTTATAATCTGCTTGCAGGCAATTTTTATGACCGATCATAAACAGCGGTATTCTCTTTCCCAAATGTTGAAAGGTTTCGATGTGTGAAAATTAACGATACACAAATGTTATTAGGCATTCTGGGTTCTAGCTTTTCGACATATTTTTGAATATTATTCTCCTCAGAACATTTCCACTATAAAATATTTATTCATAAAAATGCTTAGAAAACTAAAGTGACAAATTCCAGGAACTTCTCGCAGAACACTTATTCACCTTCCACAGAATACAGTTTGGGAAGCCCTGGTACACAAAGTGTACATGGAAGTAGTGTAGTATGCCATTAAAAATAACTATGTAAAATGTTTTAAATCGGTAACTAAATTATTTCATTCTGGTGAGTGATTTTTTAAAATAGTTAGGCATAAAAATGTATAGACAGAAAATTTTAAAAATATGTAATATTTATTTTTAAGATGTATATAGGCGCACTAATCGAATTTGGGTATCGAAAAAAAATAACGCACTAATTACTGCATAGAGACATTGTATAGGGGTGCCTAAATTTTCTTTGCCTAGGGGCATCAGATACTCTCGTACCGGCCTTGTGTTCGGTTCATATGTTTGGGTTGGAAGGCTGGAAACAATAGTCCAATCAAGGGAGTGGGGCATAGAAGTCATGCCAAACTACTCTTGTACAGGGAGCGGCTGTAAGCGTTGTTACATGGGAGAGGAGACAAGTACTAGATTGTTTTGGAATTACCAAGGAGAGCCCACAACATTCACTGTGTATTTGGAAGGGTCATTGGTGAGGAAGAGATCTAGGGTATTTGAGAGTGGTTCAGGTTATATGGTATTCTGGTGGTCATGTGAACAATCTGTGTAAGGTCATTGGTGATGGCAAACATTTCAGCATCTCTGCCTGCTAGATCCATACATCTAGAGGAGAAAAGCCAGTTGGAGTTGTGGATATTAAAATCTCTTAGAAGGATGTTGGAAGTTTATTTTTCACTTGGTTAGACTATAATAAATTTAGCTTAATCCTTTATCCAAGTGTAAGGAAACAAAGTTTGTGCCTGAAAATATCTTCAGGACGGGGGTAAGGTAGTGCAACACCAGGCAACTCCGAGCAGAGGTGGACTAAGCTCTCATTACTCCTTGTTCTCAGTATCTCCCATAATGCAAAGCACATCTCCTTGCGGACATGTATACTGCTATGCATTAAGGGCCACTACCCAGACCGGTTTCAATCTTTATTGAGGTCTCGTCAGTGGGAGGCAGACCCAAGCTTGGCATCTTCACGTTTGGGTCTGCCAAGTGTAAGCAAACTTTGTTTGCTTACACTTGGATAAAGGATTAAACTAAATTTATTATTATCCTAGAAGGATGATTTCACCGTAAGGGAAGTGGGACTGGAGAAAATCAATTTTTATGGAGAGGAAATTAAAGAGCTCAGAATAGTTGGTGGCATTACAGGAGCGATAGAGACAGAAATGATAGAGAAATTAATTTGACTGAGTGGGGAAGGAAAATTTTCAGCCAAAGAAGGTCAAAGTTAGGCGATTCCAGGTTGGGTGCTCTCTGGCAAGGTATGTCAGAGCAAATATATGTGCAGATGCCACCTTGGGTCGAATGGAGTTAAAGAGTGTATAATCGGGAAAGTCATCATCATCATCATCAAATTCCTGCCATGCACCCTCAAGGGGTGTACAGGATATGACAGTACTACATGAAAAATTTACATCATTACTAACTTCCTATCTACAATTTTCCTCCAAATCAGTCTGTTGCTTGTCAAGACTCCAACATTATCTGGAAAGTTGAGATGTATAATGCTGGGGAGAGGTGAAATTTGAATTTCTGCCAAAAAAGTAGGTGAGGTTTGGTAGACTAGAGATGGTAGCAGACACTATTAAATTTGGAGTCGAGTCTACGGATGATAGTAAAGTGGATATGCAAGGCTCTGTGGGGTATGTATTTGATTGTAAGGGTCTTGCATGTTTCCTATGAAGTGCATGCATACTTCGTCTCCATGGTGGCTACTAGTGGTTACTAGTATCACTTGATTTTTGCAAGAACAGACAAACTGGTCCCATACACAGGTGGATCTACAGTCAAAAATATATAGGGAACTTTTTATCATTCCCCTTTACTTGGTTCTTGAGGTCCCTGTGCAGTATTAACACCAGTGTTGCATTATGGATAGTTCCATAATTGCAAACTTTCAATAAGAAGATGCCACCTAAGATGATGATGATTAGTTTGCATGTGCTTGTTGATGCATAACAAGTCACTTTCAAGAGATGCGGAAAGTTTCTTCCATCCTTATTTTATTTATGGGTACAAAATGATGACACCTAATGATGTTTCTAGAATCAAAGTTGCATTCTCCTGCTAATTTGTTATATCATCTTTTAGTGATTTGCCACTTTCTGTCAGAAAGCTCAAAATAATGGTGTTGAATTTCTTGTTTTTGGCCTCAATCAAGTTGTGTACCATTCATGTGATTAGGTTGCAGAGTTCATTGCTGGACAAGGGTGGACTTGTGCTGTGGTACTGATCGTCAAGTAGTTCAAGTTTAGCTTCCAGCATTCAGATTTTGGAGGAGAAAGTTTTGTTCATAGTGTTAAGGTGCTGTTCGAGGTTTCTGACTTGTTTACCTAAGTTCAGAAGCTGTTTTACAGAAGGGAGACACAGCAAACAGAAAAAGGGTTCTTTGAGGTCGAAAAATAGTTTGTGCACCAATTCATTTATTTTTGTAACCAGTGGCAACAGAAATTGCACAATATATCTTTTTTTATTGGTAACATCAATTTTACAGCTGCAGCACTTTATATTATCATTGGGTTGTTGGTAATCGAAGGTGCTTCCTCTTCAAATACAGAAGAAATAACGTGCATTCCTATCCCTTATGTACACGGCATTAGTGAACGTATAGCAAAAGTTTTAAAACCACTGAATATTTTTGTTGTCTTTCGACCGGTCAGAAAAATCTCCACCTTTCTCACTTCTTCTAAGGACAAGCTTCCACATCTTAATTATCCAGGTGTCTTCCAGATTCCTTGCTCTTGAGGATTATCTTTTTTCGGACAAACAGGAAGATCTGCCTCTATTCGACTAGAAGAACACCAGTCTTATATTCAGTATCATAAACCTGAACAGTCTGGACTTGCAGAACATGCCATCTTAACCAGACATAGAGTTCCTTGGAAAAAGACAAGAGTCCTTCACAAAAGTCAGTTCTTCATAGAACATTTTTCTTTATAACAAGTTTCACATGTTATAAAGAAACATGTGAGACTTTACTCCACTCTCCTAACTTAAACAGATCTGATGGTTTACGTCTATTCCCTTTATGGGAGATAGTACTTTACAAATCAGCTAATCTTTCCTAACTTTTTATTGTATATATAGGTTTTTTTTTTTTTTTGTTAGGAAATTTTATTGACCTTTTCGGTTATCTTACACTAGCTACTTAGGTGGCGCTTTTTGGAATTGTCAGTTATTGTTTAATTTGAGCTTACGCTTGTACACACACAGGCGAAAATTATACTATTAAAAAAATCTTTTTACGTGAGATTTTCCGTCATTAATTTTGTATTTTGATGATGAAGAGTAGATGCCCTCCCTCGATAGTCTTTGGACTCCCTGGAGGTGTTATGTAATAATAATTTTTTAATATGCTATTTTATAGCATATGTTATGTTTATATATGTGTGTGTATTTTGTTTATGAACTTAGTTTTCATATATATAGCATAGTGAAACACCATATAGAGGGTGGCCCATAAGTCACAAAAGGTTTAAACATTTACTAATTTTACTACAATAAAGAGCCAAGTTCGGTTCACTTAAAACCTTGGTATTATCCAGGTCTACCTACTCACTGATGAGATCTCAATAAAGGTCGAAACCGGTCTGGGTAGTGACCTTCCCTCATAATGTAAAAACAGTAATACATCTCCTAGGAGCAGCGTTTTACATTATGAGAAAATATTAAGGACAGTGATCGATCCTTAATATTTGCTCCATCTTTGCTCCGAGTTGTCCTAGTGTTGTACTACCAGGTGTTAACTTGGACTTGCTGAAAGTTCTTCAGCATGAAACCCTTAGATTTTGATCTTCTTATTCGGCTTTGAAATAATGAGGGATTTATTATCCCCTTAACTTAATTTACTAACTTCATTTTAATTATTTTTATTCTTTTTTTTTGTACAATATGCAGCAATGTACAATATGCTGAGTTGATAAAAAAAAAAGAAAAGAAATGAATTATCTCAGAGAAGTTCTTGCAAGAAAAAGGTTACAATCTAAAAACTATTTAAAGCAACCTACAAAGACCACCAAATAACTCTGTAAACATGGAACAAAGAATAAATTACAAGGGTGCAGCCACTTCACATCAGTGTGAAGGCAACTTCACACCCATGAAAAAAATGTTCAGATCATCCAAACAATCTCATCTACCTATCTAAAAGTCAGGTGTATATAAAGTTTTCTATGTATGTGGCATGTGTTATGCCAGACAAACAGGACATTTGAGAGAGATATGAAGAATAGTGAGAAGAAACGATTACACAAATCAAGCCTGGCTTATCACTCTTGGAAACTAGCAAGGATGACCTATTATACTTAACCAGAAATTATATTCTTGTTTCAATCCTAAACTCAAGTGTAAGCATAATGTATCTTCGTGACTAGTCTACATATACAGAGGCTGATGACTTCACATCAATTGCCTTAGTATTTCATAATCCAAAAACATTATGGGAAGGGTCATTACCTAAACTGGTTTCAATCTACATCGGGATCTCATCAATGGAAGCCAGAACCAAGAAGATACTAAGGTTAAATCAATGCAGAAGTCATATATTTCCAATATACTGCTATACAAACCAATATAACCAAGCAGGGGAACTCTCTAAGGTATAGTATATCTTCCATTTAGTTAGGGTATAAGATACTTTGTAACCAAGCAGAAAATCTTTCATGACTATATCTCTCATTCAGAGTATTTAATAATAAGGTGTGCACCTTTTTTTTCTACTGATATATATATATATATATATATATATATAAAAAGATAAGACGAAATTTGAAACGTTTTTATGTCACGTTTTTTGTCACTTCATTGTTTTGAGCCGGGTTAAGCCGATAAGCCAAAATTTGAAATGTTTCACGTCCAACACACATGTTGGACGTGAAACAATGGCTTACATGTGTTTGCCTTCATGAGACAACAATTTCTTGGATGTTTCAAAACAATGGAGAACCGGCTTACCAGCCTGGAACTCGGGGTGGTTGGGTGCCACTGGCGCCAGGGGGGGGGGGGCAGAGCCCCTCTAGTATACATATATATATATGTATACTAGAGGATGACCTATTAGACAAAGGCAATGCAACAGTTATCCTCAACTCTGAAGATTACCAAAATAAGATGCTTGAATTACTCCAATGTGATACCTACTCAATACTTGAGAGAGAGACCCAACTCGAGAACTTCAAAATCGTACCAACAACTTATTGAAAACTACCACTGAACTATCTCGAAATGTTCGCCTGTTTCTATGCTCTCTCCATCCTCTTATTCCGCGCATATATGGAGTTCCAAAAAACGAAAGGAAAACATCCCACTATGTCCCATTGTGGAAGGTATTGATTCTCCTACGTACAAACTTTCTAAACATCTTGCAAAATATCTCAAGTGTTTTTCAGGCAAGACCTCATCCTTTATCAATAACACAGCGGACTTTGTTTCATACATTAAGGATGTAACAGTTAATGAAGATGAAATCATGGCTAGCTTCGACATAATTCCCTTGTTCACTAATATCCCAACAGACGAAGTCATAACATTACTCAAGGACAAGTTATCCAAAAAAATGTTGGCCTTACTTACTCATTGCATCAAGTTCAGTTACTTTAGATTCCAAGATACTATATACAAGCAGAATCATGGTCTGGCGATGGGTAATCCTTTATCCCCTGTTCTTGCAAATATTTACTTGGAGGATTTTGAAGCCAAGGCTATCTCTTCCTTTACTTTAACACTTAAAGTTTGGAAATGTTATGTGGATGACGTTTTCCTCATTTGGAGCCATGGACATGATTCCCTAATGGATTTCCTGAAACATCTCAATAGTCGGCATCCAAGTATAAAGTTCACAGCAGAGCTTGAAACTGATAGTTCCCTGCCTTTCCTAGATGTGAAACTGACCCAGTCTTCTGATAAACTTAAAATTTCGATGTATAGAAAGCCTACACATATCAACAGATATCTTCATAGTCAGTCCCATCACTTCCCTCCCCAAAAACTTGGAATAATTTCTACCTTGGGACATAGAGCTCGCTCTCTTCTTGATGACCCAAATGAACTTCAAAAAGAAATCAACTATCTCAAAACTATTTTCGTACTTAATGGATATTCTAAAAGAATTATTGAAAAATTCCTTCTTAATCCTCCTAGTCATCACACAGAAGAAATAAATACATTTAAAGGCAATATATCTATTCCTTACATAAGTTCAGTTTCACAAAAATTAGCCAAGGTTCTAAAAAAATACAATATCAGAACTTTGTTCACTCCACTTCCAAAAATCCACTCTTTAATAAGCCACCCAAAACCATGTCATCATCATCTTAAATTTCCTGGTGTGTACAAAATTTGGTGTGATTGTGATATTCCTTATTTTGGCCAGACAGACAAATCTATTGGATTGCACATGGAGGAACACATGAGGGACATTGCTTACAAGAGACAGCGAACCAGTGCCTTATCAAGCCATATCCTTTTCTTGGCTAATTCTAATGATGAAACACCAAGTCATACAGCCCGCTGGGACATCTACTAACATCTTTCATTGCCATGATGAATTGGAGAGAAAAATCGTAGAATCTAAGGAAATCATCCTCAACCCTGAACATCTAAATAATAACTTGAGTTACAACCTCCCAGATAGTCATTCAGCTGTAATCATATACTGGCGTTCACGTGATGCTGCAAGCATGCACTCTCCTAACAATGCAACAAACGAAAGAACAGCTTTAAATACAACTATAACATTTTCATACTAATTATGTATAGAGACTCTCTATGTTGTTCATAGTTTTTTTAACCTTCAGTGTTTAGTGTTTTTTTCTTTTATAATGTCAACTGATGAAGGCTGTTATAAGCCGAAACTAGTCGTGTTTTACTATTAAACCTCCTTTTACCTAACTCTCGGTTTAAGTCATTCAACTCTTTTCACAATATATATATATATATAGAAAATATATGCCTTCTGCATTGATTTAACCCTGGCATCATCTTTGGTCTGGCTCCTACTGACAAGGCCTCAATAAAGGTTGAAACTGGTCTGGGTGACTCTTCCCATAATGTTTTTGCATTATGGCATACTAAGGCAATTGATGTGAAGTCAACAGCTTCTTATACCTTAAAACCAAGCAGAAACACTTTCCATAACAACGATGATGTATATTAAATTATACAGCTATATTCATAAGCTTAAGAAAGCCTCTGACATGACACAATGTTTAGCACAGTATGATAAAAATGAAGGTCTTAAACCAAATCAACTTTGAATGGCCTACATAAAAGATCTGAAATTCAAGGAACTAGGTTGTCCTGCAAAAAACAAATAATGTTACACAGCACCTTGTTTCATGGTGTCACATACCCATGTCTTGTGTTTGACACCACAACACAATATGAACTCAATATAACGAAAACAATCTTTTTAACAACGATTTCATTAATGTTAGTTTGTGTTATGAATCATTCTGCTACTACATTTTCTAAATGAGAAATAATTATATTCCTACTGAAGTATGCCGGATAGTATGTCACTCTAGATCCATACAATAAAATTGTTTTTAACATATATATTATCTATTGCACATTTAATCTGTCATCATCACAAATAATTGGGGGGGGGGGGGGGCTAACTAAATACTTAAAATGAAATACATTACTTTTTTGTATAAGGCTCACAAGAATGCAGTTGATATTTTCTGTTTTCTGACAATTTTCAAAGTTTATGTTATTTTAATGCTGATTTTCATGTTAAGGTTATCACAGAAATTGGGATAAAGATTCTTGAACATATGTAACAGATTTATCTAAAACAATAACATCACCTGCACAGAGTAGACTGAAATTCATATTCCCAATAATAACATCAGATAAATTTACAAATCAGACTTACTGTTATATTATCGTGTATAATATTATATTATTGCGTATAATGCGAAAAATTAATGGTAAAAAATACTACTTAAAGTTCGCATTATATGCGGATCCTAAAAAATATAACGTCTTATTAGACTTGCACACACACACTATATACTACCTAATGCTTATGCAACCAAATCTACTTGACCCACTTGCATTCAGCGACTATCATACCTGCGCATAAAGCTACTTACATTACTGGCTTTATGCACAGATACGATGCGCACTCGGTCGCCGAATGATAGAGCACAGTTAGGTATATCGGTTTAACCACAGCTCATTTTAAATATTATTCGTTAAACAAACCAAGCCTGAAAATGAGCCAACAGAAACGTAAACGTTCATCTTTTGAAGCAGGATTTAAATTGTGTGTCGTGAAGTTTGCAGAAGAACATAATAACAGTGTTGCTATCAGAGAATTTAGTGTAGCAGAGTAATATTAGACTTTGGCGTAAGCAAAAAGACAGTCGTGAAAAACTCCTCAAAACAAAACGTGTCAGTCGTGGAGATGTAGCATCCTTTCCAGAACTCAAAGAAGAGCTAAATGAATGGATTTTGATGTGACGACAAGATGGCATTATAGTAACAAGAAATGCAAATCATTTTCGAGCTCTACAACTCAAGAATGGTAAATTCAAGGACACACCAGGTATTTCATCTTTTCTTGCTTCGCCTGGGTGGTGCAACAGATTTATGGAACACAAAGCATTAACATTACGACACGGAACAAAAATTGCACAGAAGTTACCAAAACAGTAAACTCAGTTGGTGAAAAGGGTGTCCTCATAAAAACAAATTAAAAACGCATTTTAACATTGTTCTAGCATGCATGGCAGACGGAACCAAATTAAAGCTGACAGTGATATTTAAAATGAAGAAAATTCCACCAGGTGTAATTGTTTGTGCCAATCAGAAAGGTTGGATGGATGAAGAAGTTGTACAATTGTGGCTGGATCAAGTATGGAACATACGTCCAGGTAGCTTGTTACGTCAACAAAGCATGCTAGTCTGGGATATGTTCCGGGCGCATTTAATGGAGGCAAGCAAAGAGAAAGCACGTGAGCTACGTACAGACCTAGCAGTCATACCGGGTGGTTTAACTTCCGTTTTGCAGCCGCTTGATGTCAGCTTGAATAAGCCGTTTAAAGATCACTTACGTGAAAAATGGAGAGAATGGATGTCATCTGGTTTGGTGAAGATGACAAAGGGTGGGAATTTTCAGAAGCCTGAGGTCACCCTAGTCAGCAGCTGGATTAAAGAAGCATGGGATTCGATACCATCTGAAATGATTCAATGCTCATTTCTTAAATGTGGAATAAGTAATTCAATAGATGGATCCAAAGATCACGTCATATACGAAAGCAAGGATGACGTACAATAAAATGGAGAGCATGAAGACGATGCCGACAACTGCTACACTGATGACGCAATCCCTAGAGATGAATTTATAAATGAAATGTTTGATGACTCAAAAGATGAAGAAGAATTTAAAGGATTTTGACATTTTGTTTTAAAATAAATATTTCTTTCGTTAATTCATATTGTATTTTGACATTTTGTTTTAAAATAAATATTTCTTTCGTTAATTTGTATTGTATTATTTATAATGTTATGGAACAAGATTAACAGATCGCATTATACGTAGAAATGGCATTTTAGGGCTAGTTTTCAAACAAAATTTCTAGTTCACATTATACGCGATAATATACGGCACATCTGAATTAATATCAAACTTTTTCTGGACATTCATCAATTCTATGTTTTATAATCTATGCATAAGTGATATATCACTCTGTATAAAGTTCCACTTAGACCATAAAGTTACTTTATTGCTCTACAGAAGGGGTCTTCAACCTTTCAGACAGTGCAGGCTGCGTTAAAAATTTCAATGAAGCCCGCATGCCACTAAGCTATACTGTGGTATTTAGAATTGTAAGATGCCTTCCAGATTCACAAGGAATGCTGTGCATTTGATAATTTACCATAAAATCCTATAAAAATAAACAAACTCATCTTTAAGAGCGTAGGTAGGAATCGGGCTCATGATAAGTAAATACAATCAATACTTGAAAAAAGATAATTTAATGAAGAAAACATTCATTTTTTACAATGTTAATGGGCAACTTGGCAATGCTTTTCCTTGACCAGCTTGTCGATGTTGGCATCAATGTTGGAAGTCACTATGCGCAGAGTATTCTCGAGATGTTGGTCCGTAATCTGAGTTCTTGTCTTGGACTTCACATGCTTCATTCTGGAGAAGAACTGCTCACATAAGTATGTGCTTCCTAACAAAGCGCACATCTTCAAAGCATTCCGGTGAAGATAAGGGGAATGCGTGCTCAGAAATGTAGTCTTTGTAAAATGTAAGCAAAGGCACATTGAATAATTTTTCTCTCAAAAAAAAGTTGTTCTGGAGTTCAAACAGCTCCATTTGTACTGAGCCTGGCATTTTGGCAGCATTGACACTGAATGGCATTGAAAATAAATCTAAAGTAGACTGTTGGTTACGAAAATCACTAGATCTCTCTTCAAACTCACTTCACAACATGGCTAATTTTGTACCGTATTCATCAAGAGATGAACAGTTGGACTCAATGAGAAGCTGAAAATGAGTTAAGTCTTTTTTTGCGAGTTGTGCCTCCCAAAGTTTGAGCTTGGCGACAAAAGCTTTGATATGATCAAACAGTGTGCACCAGTTGATCTTTGGATTGTAGCCACGTATTTAGGTCATTCATATGCAACGAGATATTGGTCACAAAAGCAAAGTCTGTCATCCACTTTGGATCATTAAATTCTGCAATTGGATTCCCCTTGGTTTGCATGAACTGCTGTATTTTGCTCCTTAAGTCAAAGACTCTTTTAAAGAACCTTCCCTCTGCTCAACCAACGCACATCACTATAATAAACCACATCACCGTGATCCGCTTCGCACTCTCGGGTCAAAAACTCTTGGAATTGACGATGATTCAATCGTCTTGCCCTAATAATGCTGATGACAGTCACAACAACTTTCAAGACATTCTCAAATCCAATAGTTTTCATGCACAAATTCTCCCGGTGGATTAAACAGTGGTAATGGACAAAATTTTTTCCTTCTAGTTCCGGTTCTTTCCATAGCAGCGCAACAAACCCTTCGTTCTTTCCCACCATAGCAAGGGCACCATCAGTTATACCCACACCCTCGAGGTTGGTTGAGCTGAGGTTGAAACGCTGGAGCATTTTCTTGGCAGCTTCAAAAATACGAGTGCCTTTCGTCATTCTCTTCATAGGTATGAGCGCTAGAAGTTCTTCCATCACATTGAATTATTGATCAATGCCATGGACAAAGATAGCCAGCTGTGCTGTATCCTTCACATCTGTGCTCTCATCTAAAGCAAGTGAATAGGGCGTAAATTCGGACGACCATTTTTTTAAAGTTCCTTCAATGTCATTGGCAAGTTCTTCAACAAGTCGTTCTACATTTACCCCAGACGAACTCGGTTTTTTAAACACTTCCTTATTATTTGGGCACAGAATATCCCCAGCAGCGATGAGACACTTTTTCAGAAACTTGCCGTCCAAGAAGACTTTTGATTTTTTAGCAAGTTTTTCAAACAAATTATACTACTTACTTTGACGTATGCTTTGCTCTCTTCCCTCTGCCTTTTAACCGTATCCTGCTGGCATTTTAAATCAATTTGGAAATAGTTCACTTTGTCCACACGAAGCTGCCCTTGAAGATGATCGAAATTGGACGCATGCTTTGTCTCATAGTGTCGTTTTATATTGTATTCTTTTGATACTGACACTGACTAACGACAAATAAAACACACTGGCTTATCGCTGATCGGCACAAAAAAGTACAAATTGGTCCACTTTTCATTAAAAACCCGACAAGAATTACTTGATTTACACTTTTTACTCGTAGAAGTCATAGTGATGGAAGGTGAACCCAAAAAATGACCGTATAATGGTTATTATCCACCAAATATGCCTCACACTAATGAAAAAAAAAAGTTTGGCAATATAAAACCACAATAGGCTGACACGACAAACCTGCGTGCACTTATACACGAATATCACACTGTTCACGACTGACTGTGGATGAGACTCTTGTACTTATATGAAAATAACGAAGTATCGAGAACCTTTGAGATGTATCTGGAAGGCACAAGACAGCGCACTTGAATGAACTACTGCTTCAGCCATCTACCTGCGATGTTAGTACTAGTACTTAAGTATCGCTTGGCACTAGTAGATGGCTAAAGAAGCATGTCTATTTAATATTTATTTTTATAGGATTTTATGTAAAGTATCGAATGCACAGCGTTCCTTGTAAATCTGGGAACCATCTTACAATTCTAAATATCGCAGTATAGCTTAGTGACCTGCGGGCTTCATTGAAATTATTTTTTATTTAATCGCGTTTTAAGTTATTTTTTCAAAATGGCCTGCGGGCCATGAGTTGAAGACTCCTGCTCTACAGCATACCCAGTCACACATCTTTTCAACATTAGCAAAGTAAAATAGCATATTTTGCATATTATATATGCACATATATAATATACAAAATAATTAACATGCACAAAATACATACCTGCCTAATGCTAGATTTGCTATGGAGAATGTAGTTATTTAAGATTTCAGTGAGCAGCCAGTCCAGTTCCTTCTCGTTTAGTTTTGTCGCAGATGACTAAAAACAAAAAAAAATCATTGAGTACCATATGCAAAATTATGAATTCTACATTTAATGTGAATGTTATTTACATGTACATCATTTATCATGTAATGAGATGTTTTCTCACACTCTCATTTAAAAATGCTTGTGAATAAAGAATTTAATCACAGTAATTTTCCAAAAACTTTATTTTAGAAGTACAGAATGGATTTAGAAAAGGACAATCATGTATAGACCCAGCCTTTTGCCTAAAATTAATAATAGAGAAAAGAAAAGAATACAATTTAGAAATACATATTGCATTTATTGACTTTGAAAAAGCATTTCGTTAAAAGAAGCATTTTATTTAACATATTAAAAGAAAGACAAATACCAAATAATATCCTAAAAGCTATCTATATATGAAAATAATCAAATACAAATAAGATCAGATCATGAGCTATTATACATAAGAGAGATAAACCGAGGGGTCTGACAGGGATGCCCCCTCTCAGCAACTCTCTTTAATATTTACCTAAATTAAATAATAATAAAATGGAATAAAAATTTCCATCAAGGTATTAAACGTTTTCCTACTGTGAACTTAAACACTCTCCTTTTTGCCAACAACCAAATAATAATTACAAATTCTGAAGATAACTTACAGAAAGCTATTTTAGATCTAAATGAGATAGCCAAAGATTATAGTATGATAATATCAACAGAAAAATAAAAAACTATGGCCTTTAAAGGACAAGATCCAGCAAGAACTAAGATAGTAAAAGATAACAAGATCTTAGGTGAATTCATTTAACTACCTATGATCACATATGAAAATGAAAAAGATATAAACGTAAAAACTGCAAAATATTTAAAAATAACAGGTGTAATTAACTCTATAACAAACCAGACTAAAAGTATACAATACATTAGCCCTACCAGTCTTATTGTATGGAAGTGATATCTGGACAATAAAACAAAAAGGCAAACGAATGTTAATAACAGCAGAAATGAAGTTTATGAGAAAAACTGCAAAGTATACTCTATTTGATCACAAAAGAAACGAAGAAATTATGAAAGAATTAAACCAAGAATCAATAATAGGAAAAATTAAAAAATATAAACAAATGGATGGAACACATTCAAAGAATGAAAATAGAAATATTACCAAAACAAGCCTTAAAGTACAAGCCATTAGGAAAAAGAAAACCAGGATGTCCTCTTAAAAGATTCAACGATGACGTCTAAGGCTGGAACAGACCACGCTAGGCCTAAATCCTTGATGTGCATGATGATGATCACAGTAATTTAATGTTTTTTAATTTTTGAGAATGTTATATAGGCTTACAGGAATACTACTAAGGAACAACAGAGAGTTATGAAAGCATACAATTAAGAAATGTGAAAACAATTATCCTTAATTAATCATCATCATGAACCATGGGCTCACTGCCCGATGCTTTCTTCACTATGTTTAAGTTAAGGGATATATATCCCATATTGTTTCTTAGCCGAATAAGAAACTCAAAGAATTTTATGCCGAATATAGTAGAAACTATATAAAGTTCAGCGATTCCAAGCGTAAGCAAATACCTGGATACTGCAGCAACTGACCCTTAAGGTAATGCAAGCTGAGGCAACTCATGTCTAAGGTGGAGCAAGTTCCGATCACTATTCTTGATATTTACCCATAATGTGAACTTAGCTCCTAGGAGCTGTATTACTGTTCTACATTATGAGAGAAGGTCACTACCCAGACTGGTTTCTACCTTTATTGAGGTCTCATCAGTGAATAGGTAGACCTAGTTAATGTCAAGTTTGTAGTGAACAGAACTTACCACCCTTCTATGAGTATTGCCGAGAGGTGTCCTAATAAATTATTAGATATATGTATGAAGAGCCAAAGGCTTCAATTCGGCGACATATAACTTGTTTAAGTCAAGGGATATATATCCCATATCATTTCTTAACCGAATAAGAAACTCAAAGAGTTTCATGCTGAATATAGTAGAAACTATATAAAGTTCGGCTAGGAGCTAAGTTCACATTATGGGTAAATATCAAGAATAGTGATCGGAGCTTGCTCCACCTTAGACATGAGTTGCCTCAGCTTGCACTACCTTAAGGGTCAGTTGCTGCAGTATCCAGGTATTTGCTTACGCTTGGAATCGCCGAACTTTATATAGTTTCTACTATATTCGGCATGAAACTCTTTGAGTTTCTTATTTGGCTAAGAAACGATATGGGATATATATCCCTTAACTTAAACATGTTATATGTCGCCGAATTGAAGCCTTTGGCTCTTCATATATCTAATAATTTATTAGGACACCTCTCGGCAATACTCATAGAAGGGGGGTAAGTTCTGTTCGCTACAAACTTGACATGAACTAGGTCTACCCACTGATGAGTTCCAGTTCACGATCCAGTTTGTGAGGAGTGTCCGATCCAGTGAATCTGAAAGAGAGCTGTATGTTCCAGTCCTGCTGCCAGAAGCTTCCAGCCTTGGTGAGAATTTTTTTTTTTTTTTTTTTTAAGTTTCTTTTTGCCTTGTGCCTGCTTGTAGTCTTCCGCATCTACGTAGTGTAGCAGGAGATTTCTGCAGACAGGGAACGCTTGGCCCTGGTTTAAAGGTCTACCCATTTTTTCAGGACTTAATTCATAGTGAGATATTTTTCTCTCTTCCAAATGACTTCATTTCTGCCGCGAGTGAAGACCCTTGGTATAGAGGCAGGCGTCAACGTACCGAAGAGGACTTTAGCGAGAGCTCGCCGACATAGTAGAGGCACAAAAGATACTTGGTTTTACCCCTTATGGAGCAGGTAGATACCAGGTAGTTGTGAAAGATATAGAAACCAGGAATAAGTTAATGGCAGGTGTAGAATGTGAAGGGAAAATGATCTATCCCTTCGTAGTAAGAAGTCTACTGAAGACACTACGAATAGAAAGGTTCCCTGTAGAATATCTCGAGGAAGGGAGTGAAATAATAAAAAAGGTTTTCTCAAAATGGGGAGATGTACAGGATGTCAAAATCACCAACGATGCTGACTACCCTGACTGGAAGACTGGCAAGGTGACCTTCCTTATGGAGATGAAGGCTGAGGTCCCAAACTTTGTATTTCTAGGCTCTGCCAGGGTAGTACTCAACTACCCTGGTGTAAGAAAGCAATGTTTTCGGTGCGGATCACTCGAACACCTAGGTGCAAACTGCCCCAAGAACAAATGCAGGAACTGCATGGCGGCAGGACATGCCCTAGCACAGTGTGAGGCACCTTGCCTGAAATGTGGAAATACAACCCACAAGGTAGACGTTTGTCCCAACAGGACACAAGCAGAACGAATAGGAGGTGCTATATCGCCAACTCCAGCAACCACTCCATTAAATAAACCTGAACCCGAAAAAAAGGACGACATTCTAGTTATAGGCAAAACAGCAGAGGAGCCTAAAACAATGGAGCCGGAAGACTCTCCAGTCATTCAACCCCCAGCTATCGTGACAGTAACAACAGGAAATCAAGCCGCCACCACGAAAAACTCAGAATGGAAAATAAAGAAAAAAAAGAAACGTAAAGCAAGGAAAACTCGCATCGAGACGGAAGAGTCCACAGAAGTAGAAGAAATGGAAGCCAGCAACAACACAGAAAAAAGACCAATCAGTCCTGAAGAAGGAGAAACGAAGAGAACAAAACCACATAACAGATGCCCAGAAGAAGTATCTGACTCTGAGGAAGAGGAAGAAAGGGAGATCAGAATAGAAAACCAAGAAGAGACCGAGGAATCAAGAAAAGGCAATATTACCTCAGCCGAGGAATCAGAGGAAGAATCCATCCCCACCGTGGACGCCCAAAGGGTTCTAATGCGTTTAATCCCAGAAGACTCCGAGGTAATCCTCCAAAGGGCAATAGACAAAATAGGAGCACCTATACTCCTCCTCACAGGTCCCGAGACCATAAGTTTCGAATGGGGAGACCTCTATATAAAAAGATTAAGTGAACTAAACCCAGCACAGCTAAAAGGAATCCCTGAACTAAACGAAGAAACGGAAAGGAGGCTGTATAAAGCTCTTCACCAAATAATAAATGGCCGGGAAAAAAACAGTAGCTTCTCAAATCTTACAGAAAAATACAACAAAAAAAGAGTTAAGGGCAAACTAAAAACTTGTCCTCCTTTCAGGACCAACTAAATACTTAATTCTATTGTACAACTTACTGGTTCTCTAGTTCACTAAGAAGGTGGTAGACCTGAGAACCCGGGCTGCGAAGGCTTACGTCGAGGCGGTGCAGCTCCTTGTGGGCTGCATCACTCGGGCCAGGTTCTTCCCCCAACTCTCGGTTCTCTGGTTGATAAAGTCCACCTCAATACGGATCCTGCTATCGCTTTTTTTTTTTTTTTTTCCAGTTGTAAGGCATAGTTTAAGAATAATCTAATTTCCAAATTTTAACAAACATTTTTCTTTTTTTAGGGGTTACAAGATGACGTCTCCAGACACCTGGATTAATGTAATCTAAAGTTATCTTTTTCGTATAAAGTGAAGTGTAAATTTTAAGTTTTTTTTTTTTTTTTAGAACAGGTGTAAGGAGATTATGTTTTACAGAACTTTTAGCCACAACCTCTGGGTTACACAGCTAAACAGGTTGACTGAGGCCTCTCTTTACCTCCTACTATCCTACTCTACCTTTCTTTAACTTCCCCTATTACTACCTGCTGACACTCAGCAATCTTTATACTCCAAAGGCTGATGATGAAAGACATGAACTCCCATTCTACCTACTCACTGATGAGACCTCAATAAAGGTCGAAACCAGTCTGGGCAGTGACCTTCTCTCATAATGTAGAACAGTAATACAGCTCCTAGGAGCTAAGTTCACATTATGGGTAAATATCAAGAATAGTGATCGGAACTTGCTCCACCTTAGACATGAGTTGCCTCAGCTTGCACTACCTTAAGGGTCAGTTGCTGCAGTATCCAGGTATTTGCTTACGCTTGGAATTGCCGAAATTTATATAGTTTCTATTATATTCGGCATGAAACTCTTTGAGTTCCTTATTCAGTTAAGAAACGATATGGGATATATATCCCTTAACTTAAACAAGTTATATGTCACTGAATTGAAGCCTTTGGCTCTTCATATCTCTAATAATTTCTTCACTATCTTTTTCCACCTTTCTTTGTCCAGTGCATGGTGGTGCAGTTTCTGTACACCCATTCCACACCAGTCTTTTATGTTGTCTATCCATTCTCTGTATGGTCTACCTCTTCTGTTTACACTGTCCATAATAGCAAACACGAATGTCTTTATCTTCCGGTCCTTGCTCATTCCTCAGATGTGTTCAAATAATTGCAGTTTCTGTTTTATTAGATTCTCCTTTAGTTGTATCTTATGATAGAGCTCTTCGTTTGTGACTTTCTGTACCCATCCTAATCTTAGAATCTTCCTGTAATAAGTTCTTTCAAATGCCAAAATTCTTTTTCTTGATTCCTTATTTATTACCCACGTTTCAGATCCATACAGTACACTGCTAAAGATGCATATTTCCAATACTCTTAGTTTTGTTTGCAGGCTGATCACTTTACTTTTCCAGATGCTATCCATGGACTTCAGATTTGTTCTTCACTTTGCAATCCTGATCTTTATTTCTTTTTTACAGTCCAAATCACGTCATTTTACTTCCTAAATATGTGAATTGTTCTACATTTTCTATATCAATTCCATTCACTTGTATCTTTTGTTTCATGTTCTTCTTGCCAAATACCATTGTCTTTTGTTTTTTCCAAGTTCATAACAAGTTTTAATTTTTTTTGTAGTTCTCTTTTGCCTTTTTCAATAATAACAATGTCATCTGCAAAGCTCAGATTGCTAATTTTCATCCCATGCACTGATATTCCTTTTGCATCTTCCTTCATTTTATCCATTGCTCTTTCTAAACGTGCGATGAAAATGCTTGGTGATATTGGATCCCCCTTGTCTAGTACCTCCGCTTGCTTTAAACTATTTTCCCAAATCATCACTTAACTGCTGCCACTGCATTCTTATAAACATCTTTTAATACAGCTATTATTTTTTTGTCAAATTCCATATGATTCTAGCACTGTTTATGTCACTTTCCGGTCGATACTGTCAAATGCCTTCTGAAAATCAACAAAGCAAGCATATATGTTTTTGTTTTTTCTCCTAGCTTTCTCTGCTACTAACCACATTGTCAAAATCTGTTGAATTGTAGTTCTATCTTTCCTAAATCCTGCTTGCTCGTCTGCAAGGTATGCTTCCAATTGGGTCCTGAATCTTTCTGTCAATATCATCATCACCTTACCAAGATGACTTGTCAAAGCAATTGTTCTATTATTTTTACATTCTACTTTACATTCTTCCTTTCTTGTATTATGTCACTAATATCAATTTCACCCACTCCTCTGGCATTTTCCCTTCTTTCCATACCATAGTTGGTATGGAAAGAATCATTTCTCCAGTGATGTTATCATTATCAGGACTCTTGTGTTTTAGCCGTCCTATTGCTTTTTCTACCTCTCCTCTTAAAACGTCCATATCATACTCATTACCTGGCGGTGATATCTGCTTCAATTCTTCAGTCAGTTTCCCAACACTATCTAAATCTAGTTTTTGTTCATATAACTCACTATCTTGTCCACAGCTGTACAATTTTATCTTTATTCGTCAATACTTTGCCTTTTTCATCTTTAATTGCAGTCTGTTTTGGTTGCCACCTTCTATTAGTAGTTCTAATCATTTTGTACACCTCCCAAGTTTTAGCTATCCATAATGCTGTTCTATATTATTGCATTGAGCTTCTAACCATTTCGTCTTATCCATTCGGACTGCTTTTTTCACATCATTACACTTTCTTCTATGTTGCTCCTCTATTTGTTCTGATATATCCCTTCTTATCTTCAACATTCTTTTCTCCTGTACTAACTTCAGTGTTTCTTGTCTAATCCACTTCTTCTTGATCTTCTCTTCTTCTGGTACCGTTTCTTCAACTGTGTCTTCCATCGCCTTCATTACTCCTTTCACTCTTATATTCGAATTTTTTTCTTTGAAAAATATTGGCAATAGGTGATGACACCATCCCCCTATCCTTAACCTCTATAAACCTGATATCTCAATTTTAAAATAACACTATATCACTAGCAATCAACTCAATGGGTACCAGTCTTCATTAATCAGTACTTTCTTTAAACTGTTTTAAAAATGGGAAAAAAATGGTGTTTATATACATACAAGTGTCAGTGAACAAGGAAAGAAATTAAAATGAGTGTTCATGAAAACTGTTTAATTTATGTAGATATGACAGGCTAACTTCAATAGTTTTACACTTAAGTTTTTCTCAAAGAGAAGTGGCTACTTAATCGAGAGTACCTAATTTAGTGATGAATAGTGTGATATATCTTGATAGTGGTATACCACAATGTATGATCCTCACTAGGCTTCAAATACATCTCTTGCATGACAGAAACATACTTACTTGTTTCTGCAAGAGGACATTCATATCATTCATGTTTTAGTGGACTCTGCAACAATTCCATTGCATTGCAGTGGAGTTGTTAATCATTCATGTTTGATGAATCCACCTGGCTCTGGTTTTATGCGGATTTTCTTTTATCAGAAATGGATTTTTCATTTTTGGATAGCTGCAGATGTTCAGTATCCATCACTTTCCCATCTGGAAAAATATCCAAGAGGTTAAATTCTACTCCATACAGGATAGTTTCATGCTTTTATTTTCCTATGGTTGAACAGAGGTATCCATCCCATATATTAGTGGATATGGAGGAACGTTCTTTAATTCTTTGAGGTGCAGGATTCATTACTTTTCTGAGTAGTGGCTTTTGGTATAAAATAATCTTTTTTTTTTATATTTTTCTGGAGTGAGGCCATATTCATTTTTTTTCTTATTTGCTCTAGTGCAGGTGTAAACATATTATACTGTTCAGGGACAATGCAGCCATGAAAGAAAGGGCAGTCGTATGCATTCATGTGCCCTTAGATAGTTTCTTGTTTTGTTGTTTTAATGTTACCATCTCAGCATAAGGTTTTGCATATATTTCTTTACTTCTTCCCCCCCCCCCCCAATACAGTTATGTTGCACTTGGTCTTGAGGTTTTGAATCTGCTTTTGATCCTTCCATCTTTGGCATTATATGGAGTAGGGTGGATGTTCTCCCTTACAATTAGTGCGTTTTGGTGTTTTACACTTGGCCTTTATTCTCATAGCCTTTACTTACACAACAGAACAGTGGCAGAGCCATGACATCAGTCAGCAAAACTATATTTTTGTCATTTAAAGCAGTACAAAGAGTGGGATATAGAGATATCCTGCTTTCACGGATATTGGAGATTTCTGGGTGTTAATTCCAATAATAAGGCTCCTGGTGAGCACTAGGATACCATCCCTACATATGAGAATTCATCTTACAGCTGTCACTCCTTATTCTTTTAATTCAGAGCAAATCTCATTCAGGAACATCAAGGAGGTTCCACTCTGATATTATTCCTCAAGAAGAATTCAGTGTTTTGTATTGATTACTGTCATTGGTATTTCTTTGATGTTACACAAAGGAGTTGTGCCAATTGGGAGGAAGGGTGTTTCAATAAGAATGTCTCCTAAACTAAATTCTCCTCACAGAATTTGGAGAGTGCCATTCTTTCTGGAAGGAATGTGACATTTTCCTGACTTGATATTCACCTGTTTTACATTCATCCATATGTTCAACCTATATTCAGCTACCAAATTATCACACTAGTTTTTTTCACCCTCCCATCCAAATCCTAGCCAATTCCTTCATCTGAAAGCAGAACAAATAACCAGTGACCATGATATGGATTTTGCCACTTGTAATCTACACAGATTTTCTAGCCTCCATTACTCACTTCCGAGTACAAGCCACAAAAAATGTTTGAAGAAACATAAATATTTATTGTTAACATTTCCAGAGAACTTGAGCATTTGATTACATCTAGCAGAGGGTCATAGTTAGCAAACTATCATATTATGGCCTGTTTTTACTATGTAAAGATGTAGTCTATTTTCTCTCGAGCTGTTCATCACGTATTTGACAAATCTTAGAATACTCAAACATATGACCAATCAAGATCTTCCATAACTAATACCTTAAACAATGATCTTGATATTCTTCATAAGAGGCAAGGTAATCATATAAATTTCAGTGATACCAAAAAGTCACTTCTTTCTCATAAAGAAAGATATATTTCTGCTCCTTCCCTTATTTTAGCTAATAGCCAGGTATCTAAGACAATAAAATCTCTCCTCTTAAGTTGATTTGCATTTTGGGCATATCCTAGAAATGAACACACCACATTTATAGCCTTTCAGATTCAATGTTGTTTTTTCTTTTTTTTGATTACAATACTTCTGACCGGTACAGCTGTTAATATTATGAAAACAATCCAAAATCTGCTCAAACTTAGAATACTAGTCTCATGCATAGAGAGTGGGTAACTGAAATTCTCCCTGAAAATTACTGGAGCTAATAATTAAAAGAAGTTAAAACAATTAAATGATTATTCCTCTCTTCACTGCTATAAACTTACCAACAACCTGATACCTGTATTCTCTAGACCAGGGGGTTCTCAATCTTTTCCAGTGGCATACCACTATATTTAATTCAAGATATTAGATGTACCAGTAAGGCAGTGGCTCACGTACCATACCACCAGTGGTACATGTACCATAGGTTGAGAATCCCTGTTCTAGACCATTCTTTCCCCTATTGTATTCCCCATTTATAACCTTAAAAAAACTCAATGGGTTTCTTGCTACTGAACCATTTACTGATATGCAGCACTGTTGTTCTATAGTATTTCTGAAACCTGCCACATGTGGGATTAAAAAAGATATGATATACATCATAAGAATCATGCCACATCTTCCAGCAATTAACAAACTTCAGAGCTAAAAAAAAAAGAAACTAATGTTGTTAAGTTCACTGATTATTTATCAATAATTTATGGTATTTCCACAGTGATGATAATTATACAGTGGCTAATCTATTTCATAAACGTGCCAATAAGATTTCTGTCAGAAAAATATACATACACTAGAGCATGTTTGTGTTAATGTTAACAACAATTTGCTTTTTTCCTATGAAGATTCATAGGAAAAAAAGATTCATTCCTATGAAGGTCAGTTAATACTGTAGCATAATGAAAACTGAGCAAGTTCAATAATGATCAAAATTTAACTTTCACCAAAATCCATTTAAGCCAGAATTAGGTTGTTATGTTATGCAAATATGTATAAGGACAATGCCAGATCTTATTTTCATATCAATCTCAGAAAAAAATAAAAAATCCAGTTATATATATATATATATATATATATAACTGGATTTTTCCAAAAACCATACCTCTAAGAAGACCATTCTTTCCCATATGGAATTCCCTATTTACAACCTTAAAAAAAACTCAATGGGTTTCTTGTTACTTAACCATTTACTGATATGCACATAAATTCCAAGTGTGCTAGGTGTGTGTGTGTGTGTGTGCACATCCATAGAATAGCAATATCACCAATATTATATTTTGGCATTTATTCCTGTTAAAGTCTCCCCTAATTGTTTCCTGGCTTTGTGTGATTCCTAAATTAAACACAATATACCAATGCTTCATGAAAAGGAAACTTATCACTGAATAAACATTGCATCGCATTCTCGTTTTGCATCACATTCTGGCAGTGTTCCAATTGAACACTGCCATTTGGGTTTTTGTTTTCTAAGTTTCAGCTGTTTTGCATGTGTGAAGTGTGAACTGACATGTTTAGGATATTGATGTAGACAAGTTTTTAATATATAATTTTCTATAAATAATTTATAACTTTTTTGCCCACATTTACAATGGGAAACAGTGGTGAAAATCTACTGAATGTCCCATTTTTCTGCCAGTTTTCGTGGATTATATGATTGATTACAGTCAAAGAAGATTGAAACTTGTGTATAAATAAGTAAGTAAAATGAGTTATTTCAGGCTTTCTTTGGTTCAATCAGGAAAATTAATAATTTCACAGGTGATTATTTTCCAATTTTGTATTTAAAAATCATATCAAGATTCAAATTATCTGTGTCTCACTCTACTATTTGCCAATGATAGTCTAAGATCACCACAAAGAGTAAACCCTTTGTGCTTCTCACATAAGAGCATGTGAAACATAGCTATTGTTCATTTGACCTTTATGCTTTACATATTTAATGTTTATTTTGTACATTAACGACATAGGAAAGATTCTGAGAGGAACTGTTCAGTTATTTGCTGATGATGTCAAAATTTTGCAGGATGATTTGGATAGATTGACAGACTGAGCAAAGGAGAATGGATGCCAGTTTACTGTGACAAAGTGTAAGATTATGCATTTTAGGGCAAAAAGATTACAAGCTGTATACAACATTGGTGGAACTGTACTCCAGGAAATTGACAAACACTCTGGAGTGTTGGTAGACAGGGAGTTAAAGTTCAGGGGGCACATAGCAAAAGTGGCTAAACCAGCCCATCAGATTATTTGGTTACTGAAGGATACTTTGACGAGCACAGACAAGTAGGTTATTGTTCCTCTTTATCAAGCCTTGACCACTGCACTCCCTTATCAAGACACCTAAAAAACCCTAGTTTCTAGGTACCCAGATGATGAGGAGGTGGAGAGGATAGATACAGAAGCAAAAGACCAAGATGGTAGCAGGTCTGTGGAATGAATCTTACACGAATGGGTTGAAAATTTGTGGGTTACAGAAACTGGTTGATAGGTGGAAAATGGATGATATGATTGAGACATAGAAATTACCGAGAGGTTTTTACAAAATTAATTCAGAGAAAAATTTTCAGAGCAGGTCTGGTAGTGGTGGGGGAACTAGGGACCATCCATGGAAACTGAGTAAGAGTGTAATTAACAAGGGTGTTAGAACTAGGTTTGTTGAATGGAGAATAGTGAATGAATGAAATAGGTTGCCCAAGTCTGTTGTGAATGCCAGGACTATGAATGAGTTCAAAGCAAAGTATAATAAATACTGCACCAATGTTGGATAGTTCTTGACTGAATGGTGTAGCCAATAATAATAATAATATTTAAAATTATATTAATTGATAAAATGAAGAATTCAAAGTTATCTTACAATTAATTGCATTGGTCCAATTAAGATGAACTCTGATGAGCTATGAACTCTTAAAACTTTCCATATATCAATAAAAATGCAATCATATGGTGAAATTGATGCGAATTTTGAAGCACGGGTTGCATAAGCAACATGACAGTACACCCAACCTAAATAGGCACGTGACACCGCTGATATAAATGATTCATACATGCAAATCCAATAAATGGAGGCAGGGATTAAGTGACAAGTACCACAACAGAATAACAATGTAATAAAACATACATTAGTAGAAACCAACACATTAGAAAACAAAAATGAAGATGATATCTTTCAAGTATCAGGATAATATCAGTGTGTAAACTGTCAAAAGAAACTGAATAAGTGATTTATATTACACAGTTTGAAAATATATTAATAATTTCACTATGGCCAGCACTATCATCATGTTGCTGGTCATGTATACATTTCCCTCCTTTTTTTGTTACTCTTTTGGTCTTAAAATCTTTAATTTCCTAATTTTTTTATATAAGATGGATCTATATAAGATGGATGGCTTGCATTTGAATGGTTACGGTGTAAGAAGACTTGAGAAAGTGTTGCTGAACGTAGTGGATGTGCAAATTCAGGGAAACTAGATTTGTTAAAGGGGGGGGGGAGTAGATATACAGTCCTTATGGAGGCAGTTGAATGTAAGAATGAATATAATATGCCAGAGCAAATAAGGACAACAAATCTGAGTGGGATAGTTAATATAAGGCATCAAGGTAGGGTTGGGGCTAATGGGGGTCTTAAATTCATGTACACTAATACTAGGAGTATTAGGAACAAGAAGGAAGAGTTTTTGGCCATGGTTGGCACTTCCAGACCACAGGTTATAGGTATTAGTGAAACATGGCTGACTGTAGATGATATAACTAGTGGGATTGAATGTGATGGGTATAGTGTGTTCAGGAATGACAGAGAGAATAAAATGGGGGGAGGAGTATTGTTGATGATAGCTGATGAGCTCCAGCCAAGGGGAATAGAAGTTGAATTGCAGGATAGAGAAAAGAGCACATTTGAGGCCATTTGGTGTGAGATTGTGGCTAGCAGAACTAAATATACAATTGGGTGCTGCTATAGACCAGGTGATGGAAAAGATGGTGGTGACAGTATGCACAAGCAAATAGAAGAAATGGGTGGAAGGAGGGTGATTATTATGGGAGATTTCAACTATGGTCGCATTGATTGGAGTGAGGAGAGGACACACGGGAGGAAGCAACTGGATTTTATGCGGTTATTAAGGGATAACTATCTGCGACAGCATGTAATGGAAAATACTAGGGGTCAGAGAGTGCTTGACCTAGTAATTACATCTGAGGATTTGGCTGTAACAAATATGACCACATTGCCACCAATCGGTGAGAGTGATCATAGGGTCTTAACTTGGGAGGTGGCTAAAGGTGTAGAATTTTCAATTAAGACAGGGTACATGTGGAATTATCGGGCTGGAAAGTATGACAAGCTTAGGAGTTTGATTGGTTCAGTGCCATGGCATGTACAACTGCAAGGACTAGAAGTTGATAGTGCATGGGAGGTAGTTAAGAAGTGCTTGCATGAAGCAATGGCTGACTGTATACCTCGAGTCCGAATAATAAATCAGGTAGAGGTTAAATGGATGAATAACACCATTAAGCTTGAGTTGCAAAAAAAGAAACAACTGGAGGGAATTTAAGGAGAAGGGTGACCGGCAGGCACATGAACGGTATAAAGCACAGGCCAGAAGGGTGACGAGTGTGATAAGAAAAGCAAAAAAGGATTACGAAAGAACATTGGCCATGCAGGCTAAAGAGAATCCTAAACAGTTTTTTAGATATGTAGCAAGTAAAAGGAAAAATGTACATGGCAGATTGATTTTAAAGAATGCGGATGGTAGGGAGGTAACTGAATCAGTTGAGATAGTTGAGTTACTGAGTGAGCACTTTGCAAAAGTATATCATCCAGGTGGTGACATTGCAGAAACGAATAAACCAGTAGATTATATGGGAATTGTGGTTAATGAAGTGGAGGTGAGTAGTCTATTGCATAACCTCAATGTGAATACATCTGTGGGATTGGATGGTATACCAGCTCGTGTTGTACGAGAAGCAGCTAAAGAATTGTCAGTACCCTTGACCATTTTGTTTAATTTGAGTCTCGGGTCTGGGTTAGTCCCGAGCGGGTGGAAAGAGGGGAAAATAGTTCCACTGCATAAAGGTGGTTCCAAGACTGCTGTTGTAAATTACCGACCGATTAGCATATCAGGAATCACTGTCAAGGTCTTAGAGAAATTAGTCAAGAAAAGAATACAGGATTGGATAGATGAAAATGGGATATTGTATGGGGGACAACATGGTTTTGTGAAGGGTAGATCATGCCTCAGTAACTTGCTCACATTTTATAACACAGTGACGGCTGAACTGGATAGGGGTAATGGGTTTACAGTGATACTACTGGACCTTGCCAAGGCCTTTGATAGGATACCACATGGAACTCTAATCAGTAAACTGGAGCAGATGGGGATAGATATAGGGTTGGTGAGATGGATAGGAGGGTGGTTGAAGGAGAGATATCAAAGAGTGGTTTATTCAGGAGTGGAGTCTAAAAGACGTCTTGTGACTAGTGGAGTGCCACAGGGCTCTGTTCTTGGACCACTGCTTTTCAATTTGTTCATCAATGATATTGGAAAGGATCTGAGAGGAAGTGTTCACTTGTTTGCTGATGATGCAAAGTTGGGTAGAGCAATTGTGAGTGCACAGGATGTCAAAATTTTACAGGATGATTTGGATAGTTTGGAGGACTGGGCTAGGAAAAATGGATGTCAATTTAATGTGGCAAAGTGTAAGGTTATGCACTTTGGGGTGAAAAGAATAGCAGCAGTATATCGCATTGGTGGAACCATACTCCAGGAGATTGATGAGGCCAGGGATTTGGGAGTGTTGGTGGATAGGGAGTTGAAGTTTAGGGGGCACATTGCAAAAGTAACTAAAACAGCTCACCAAATCACTTCGCTTCTGAAAAATACTTTAACATGCAGAGACAAACAAGTTGTTGTTCCTCTGTATCGAGCCTTGATAAGACCCCATCTGGACTTCTGTGCCCAGTTATGGGCACCAGGGTTTCTTTGTGATGGGGAGGAAGTGGAGAGGGTCCAGAGACGAGTGACCAAGATGATAGCAGGTCTATGGAATGAACCTTATGAGAATAGGTTGAAGATTTGTGGGTTGCAGACATTGGACGATAGGCGAAGGAGGGGTGATATGATTGAGACATTCAAATTACTGAAGGGTTTTTATAAGATTGATCCAGAAGATATTTTTGAAAATATGACTGGTGGTGGGAGGACTAGGGGCCATGCATGGAAGCTGGGCAAGAGCGTGGTTGACAAGGGTGTTAGAGCTAGGTTCTTTACTTGGAGAGTGGTAAATGAGTGGAATAAGCTTCCAGAGTCTGTTGTGGGTGCTACGACCGTGAATGAGTTCAAGGCAAGGTATGATAGATACTGTGTGAATGTTGAATAGTTGTTCTTGACATGATGTTAGGGCCTCCCTCGATGAGTCTGTCGACTCCTTGGAGTTTCCCGGAACAACAACAATAATAATAATAATAATAATTTACTGGTTTTATTCATGCCTCATTATCAACACCATTCGCTTACTTCATGTTCTTAGCTCAAACACGTTTGGCACCAAATATTTTATCATTCACATCTAAAAATACATACCGTGTATGGTATATCTTTTAATTACTAGTTGGATTTTAGTATAAATTTATACTGTAATTCAGTATAAATTAAAATTTCAGTATTTGGTTTTTATATATCCCCTATCTCCTCTGGTTGGAGATAGGGGATAGCTCCATTACCTAATAAAATTTGCTATTAATAATTTTTCCATTTTAAATATTACTACAAGAGGAAAAGCATCTTACAATAAAGTCAGCTTCATTTACAGTCCATATGTCTCTTGCAGAGGATGAAGATGATCCAAGGGCTGCATTACACAGAACATCACCAATGACAAAATTAATTTCCATATCTGTAACCTGCAAAATAGAAACTAGTGAGCATCTGAAAATACTATAAAAATCATTTAATTAAACAAGTAATAAATGATGCAAATATTATTCACTAATGCATTTCATGCCTATATTTATGATATAACGGATTTACTTGGCTGAGAGACACATTTGAAGTAGATTAAATGACTGAAAGCCAAGAGATAAAAAATATAGAAACACTACTGTATTTAAATAAACTGTACGACTAGTTTCGTCTTTCTTAGGAGACTCAGAACATCACCAACATCACTTCAGTGCATTACACGAACAAGAGAGAAATACAAATAAACATTGCGAGAGAATAGCTATAAATTATAATGCCAACATACTGACATTTGAAGGTGTTCTATGTACTACTTTAGTGCTAGGTGTGTGCATGTGTTCATGATCATGTGAATGCCAAAGTCGGATAGCAATGCAGTGACAATCAGATAGATTATAGCTGAGGTTAGTGTTGAGATGTACTGGATTGAGGACAATTTCCTTACATTCCACAATTATTCTTCTTTCGAGTTCCTTGTAACATCTAAAGATGTTCTCTGATTTGTCCCATTTGACTGGGTGGGTGATAGCATTTTCATCATTAGTGTCAGCAGAATTGAGGATGTAATTAGACATGCACTGCCTTTAGTTCTGTCATATGTGATGTCTCTCATATACTCTAACAGACATAATTCAATGGATTTTTCAGTCTGACAAAAAATGGGTTGTTATTTAGATTTACACAGGCTTAAAAGTATAACATTCTGTGTAAATCTAAATCGCAAAAGCAAATTCAAACACTCCACACAGTAGTGAATCTGTGAATAGATGCCATCAGTGCCCTAAGCCTCAGCTAAATTTTTCCATTGCACTGATAGAAGTGCTATTGCTAGACATATTGTACAACACAGAACACAGAATCTGTCACTTAGCTCTGGAAATAGCCAATAACATCGGACTTGAATTCCAATATTCTCGCTCAGTCATCCCACCAAAAACTAATCTATCTTCTGGTCAACTTGCTGCTCTCAGAAAGTTATGGAAAGTTATATAAAAGTATTGTCATCACCAGAATGAATAAGGTTGATGCCACACTTGTCCTTAATGCCATGGAATACAATAGTAAAATGGATATTATTATTATCCGAGATTGCACAACCTACATCCCACTAGATCATGATCCCGCAAAAACGCAATTTAAACAATCAAAAAACTTACTTAAAAAAGCATCTTCCCAGACGTCAGATATTACAAAAAAACCTCAAACCTTTCGGTTCTTGTCCCCCCCCAAGATGCTCCACACTACACATGGTGAAAACAGCTGGCAAAGTCTCTTACCCCCACACACCCTCTTACTGGACTTATCACATCCTATATAACAAACTCTATCCATTTCAAAACCATGATTGATAATTTTAAATAATACAGATACATTGGTAACCTTTGCCATCATCTCATTGTTTACCAATATTCCCTTAAATGAAACCTTAACACTCTTAAAAAAATATTTTCCCTTCAGATATCTTAGATTTCTTTTCCTTTGCTACAATTCTGGTTATTTATTATTATTACTACTTGACACCTCCAGGGAGTCCAAAGACACATCGAGGGAGGGCATCTACTCTACAGCTCTATCTCCACCACCCACAATCTACAATGAACCCACAACTATACCAATGCCATCTACTGCCCACCACTACCACTAGTATTTTCATAGACAATCACAAACATCCAAGCTCACAGTGGGATTGGAACCAGCAGCCTTTTGGCTGGAGAGCAGATACACTAATCCAAGATAAGCCGGCTTATCTTGGAAGAAGAAAATTTACTAACAGAGGGAACCGAGATGGGTTCTCCCCTCTCACCCCCTCTTACCAATTTTTTTACATGGAAAATTTTGAAAAACGAGCCATAGACTCAGCCCCTCTCAAACCTTCTATCTGGCTAAGATATGTACATGATGTGTTCTTGATTTGGCATCATGGCCCAGACATATTAGAGCCCTTTCTCAGTCACCTTAATAGTCTACATCCAAAAATCCAGCTTATGATGGAAAAAGAAAATAATAGTTTACCTTCCTAGACACCTTAGTAGCACACATAGCCGAAGTACCGTTTTCTTCACTGTATCTAGAAAACCCACTCAAACAGGCAGATACATCCACAAACTTTCCCACCACCATCCCTCTCAACAATATGGTGTCCTTAAAATTTTAACCAGTAGAACCTATAATCCTTGTTCCAGTAGAATCTCTCTTTCAACTGAACACAACCATATGTACAACACCTTCCTATCCAATGGCTACAGTTCCTACAGAATTAAAAAAATAATCTTCTCCCAAATCCATGACCATCTCTTCAGAAGGATTTCAGGAATTCCATCACCATCCCCCTATGTCTGGGATACATTAAAAAAAATAGGCAGGTCCTTAAAGAAATACAATTGCTGCATAGCTTTTAAGCCCCACCAGAAACTTGCTACCCCTATCCATTCTACCAAAGATCAGCTCCCTCCTCTCTCAGTGCCTGGAGTATATAAAGTATCCTGTTCCTGCAAGTTGGCTTACTTTGGACAGATAGCTAGATCAGTCACTGTCTGTTTAGATGAACACAAATCTTACATCTGCAGTCATGACTATGGTCAATCTGGTCTTGCAGACCATGTATTAGACACAATTCACAGGATTCTCTGGAAGAAAACTGCCATTCTCCACCACAGTAAGTTTAAAAAGGAAAGGCTATTTTTGGAATCTGCAGCAGAACTCAGCCATAGACTCAGAGACTTAACTCAACCTAATCTAAACAAATACAGATGCATAAAACTTCCCAAAATTTGGGAAGTCCCAGTTTACATCCTGGGCCAGCTACAAACACCCATAGAGGGTGCACCACCTAGATAGGACTTTAGAGTATTCCATGTTTCATTAAGTATTGTGTTGTACTCACAACACAATACTAAAAGCTTTGTACTCACTGAAGATGTCTCAGTGACTGAGAAGAAATATTGAAAGCATTAAAATTAGTTTCTAATCTTTTCCTAGTGCTGTCAATACTCCATTAAACCTCCAACATGACTGTTTGGTTAGATTAGGTTATGACAAGGTCTTTATGACTAAAAGAATCCAATCCAAGTCTCCAGGATTATTTCACTTACTAGTTATAACAAATTTGGTATGAACAATAAAAATATCAAAATATGAGTATACAGAACAAGCTGAGTTACATCATTAACTGTAAGCTAGAGAAACAATGATTTGATCACATGTTATTCTACTAACGTGACCTCTGGTGAAAAAAGAAAAAAAAAAATATATATATATATATATATATATATATAAATAAAATAAAATAAAATAAAAAATAAATTTTTACATCAAGCTAAATTCTATTTTTACAATGACAGGGATAAACATTCTTTTAGATGGTTTTCTTTCAGAAACAATTCGTGTCCTATTTTTAGTATTACAATTCTGGATTTTCTACAACCCAACTAACAGAACAAAAAACAAAACAGAGAAACTACTTAAATCAACTACCACATGGCCCCAAGATACAATCAAAAAACTGTTCCCTCATTACGCGCACTTCCCTAGAATTTACAGGCTACCAAAAATTCACAAAGAAAACACCCCGCTAAGACCTATCGTTGAAGGAATTGATAGCCCGACGTATCACTTAGCCAAAAAATTAGCGGCAACACTCAAGGAGTTGGTAAGTCATTCCCCTTCCTATATCAAAAACACACAACACTTCATAAACATCATCAAAGACATTACATTAGAAAAAGATGATTTATTAGTCAGTTTTGACGTCTCTGCCCTCTTTACAAATGTCCCAATCAATGACACAATCCTCCTACAGAACAAATTCCCTCCAGATATCACGGTGCTTTTTGCGCATGTTCTCGCCATTATCTCCCCCTATTGCTAACTTTTGCATGGAACATTTTGAGCAACTTGCCCTAGATTCCTCCCCTCTAAAACCCAAAGTCTGGCTTAGATACATTGACGATGTTTTCGCGATCTGGTCCCATGGCCGCCAGACATTAGACACATTCCTTAGCCACCTAAACAAACAACACAAACGCATACAGTTCACAATTGAAATTGAAAAACACAACACACTTCCATTTCTAGATACACTTGTCACACATCTTCCCTCGGGCAATCTTTCCTTCACTGTTTACCGAAAACCGACACATACGGGACAATATATACACATAAACTCATACCACCACCCAACACAAAAACTAGGTGTCATCAACACGCTAAAAAACAGAGCTCAGACGATTTGTTCCAGTGAACAGGCACTGAAAGACGAGTTTAAAATTATCAGTAATAACCTACAAAAAAACGGATACAGCCAAAATACTATAAACAAAATTCTCTACAAAACCACAATAAAAAACAAAGACAAACCAGACTACAGTAAAACTATAACCATTCCCTACATTAAAGGAATATCAGACAAAATAAACAGAGTACTACAAAAGTACAACCTCAAAGCCACCTTTAAACCTCCTGCAAAATTAAAAAACGTACTGAACTCATCCAAAGACCCACTCCCTCCACTAGCTCACCCTGGAGTATACCGGATCTATTGTACTTGCAACATATCATATATAGGAGAAGGACGCACTATTCCTATTAGACAAAATTTTCGGGCTACTAAAATTTTTGGTAGCCCGTAAATTCTAGGGGAGCGCGCGTAATGAGGGAACAGTTTTTTGATTGTATCTTCGGGCCATGTGGTAGTTGATTTAAGTAGTTTCTCTGTTTTGTTATTTGTTCTGTTAGTTGGGTTGTAGAAAATCCAGTATTGTAAATAAAAAATAAGAATTGTAATACTAAAAATAGGACACCAATTGTTTCTGAAAGAAAACCATCTAAAAGAATGTTTATCCCTATCATTGTAAAAATAGAATTTAGCTTGATGTAAAAATTTTTTTATTTTATATATATATATTTTTTTTTCTTTCACCAGAGGTGACGTTTCTCTAGCTTACAGTTAATGATGTAACTCAGCTTGTTCTGTATACTTATGTATGCTCCAGATGATGATCTTGATGTGAAGATCGAAATGTCAGGATGATAAAAAAAGTTTTTTAACACGGTTGTAAATTCCATAAAAATTTTTTAAAATGAATGCTGATCACTGTGTAACCCTAAAAGAAAGGATCAAAATATGAGAATAAACAGGAACATAGAACACTCGAAGTACGTTCTTTAATGGAGAACCTAGAGAATATGCAAAGCTGGTGTGGTGCAGAGTCAGATGAAAAAAATTTATATGAAATAAGGGAGAAATTAGCGAAAACAGTAATATACAAGACTGTGTTTAAACTAGTTTCAAGTTATGGATCTAAGAAATGAGTTAGAAACAAAGCGCTTGATCAAACACTAGAGACCACATACGAGGATGGTCTGAAAAGTTCTCAGCCTAACAATGAAAAAACAAATTTATAATTTCAAAATTATTTTTATTTTTCAACATAATCTCCCTTAAGACTAATACATTTATTCCAGCGATGCTCCAGCACCATTATCCCATCCCTGTAGTGGTTCTCAGTAAGATCTGCAAAATACCCATCTACAGCTGCAATCACCTCTTGATTCGAAGAAAAACGCTGACTAGTGAGGAAGAGTTTTAGTTTTGGGAAGAGATAGAAGTCAGAGTGACCCAAATCTGAGGAATAGGGTGGATGTTCCAACAATTCCTAGTGCAGATTGCAGATCCCTTAATTTTCCCATTGCCAAAACACAACACCTTTATGGGCAGGTGCATTGTCCTGATGAAAGATGATATTTTTCTTCTGCAAACTGGATCTTTTCTCATGAATTTTTTCATCTAGTCTGGTTAAAAGATCAGAATAATATTCCCATTGTTTAGCATCCCAAAACACCGATGCCATGACCTTTCTTGCTGATGGAACTGACTTTGTCTTCTTTGGCACAGAACAACCAGCTTCTGTCCACTATTATTTTGACTGCTGTTTGGATTCTGGTGTGTAATAGTGAATCCAAGTCTCATCCATAGTAATAAATCGATGCAAAAAATCAGTTTTATTCTTGTTAAAACGCTCCAAGCACTGTTCAGAGATTTTCATGTGAGTGTGTTTTTGATCTGATGTGAGAGCAAGCATGGCACCCATCTTGAGCAAAGCTTTCTCATTTTCAATTCTTCATGCAAAATATATCCTACACATTCTTTTGAAATGCCTATAGTCTCAGCAATTTTGTGCACTTTGACTCGCCAGTCATCCAATACCATATCGTGCACTTGATCAATGATTTCTGGTATTGTTACACTTTTTGAACATCCTTGTGGATCATCTTCAAGGCTGATACAGCCACATTTAAACTTGGCAGTCCATTTCTTAATTGCCACAAATGAAGGAGAAGAGTGCCTATAAACTTTTATGAACTTCAAATGAATTTCTTTTGGCATTAAACCTTCTTGTACAAAGAATTTTATAACTGCACGATACTCAATTTTATCCATTTCAAGGGATACAGACAACACTTTTGCTTCAGACAGCTATATAAAACAAACAACTTGATAGAATGACTTGCAATTTCCCATGAATGCTTATGACAGATGTACTAACTTAGAAAAAAAAAAAAAAAATCTTGCAGATAGTGTTGCCATCTATGGTTGAGGCCGAAAACGTTTCAGACCACCCTTGTATATGAGAGGTTTGAGAAAAACTGAGCCAAGGGTAGGAAGAGATGGTCTCAGTGGCAGAAATATACTAAAATTAATATTAGGAAACAACTTGGAAATTCAGGAATGTTTAAGCAGAACTAATCTAACTGAATGGTAGAGGAAAGGTTGGCAAAACAAATGTTTGATGCCAAGATGGCAGGAAACAAGCCCATAGGAAAACCAAGATCTAGGTGGATTGATTCAGTCAGAAGAGCCTTAGAAGCACAAAATGTTAGATATGACAATACTGGAGTGCTCACAAGCAATAGACTGATTTCAAGGAAAATTGTTGATGGGATATTAATAATAATGTAAACTTAATCATGTAGAGCTGTCATAATAACCTGAACAAGAAAGTGCAATTTCATATAAAAGGAATGATATGAAGTGATGTATAAATCACACAATGTATACACTGATCTCTCAATTATCTGACCTTCAGATAACCAAATCTAGCAAGTCTTAACTCCTGGAACAGGACTATTATTATTTCTACATTTTACTAGGATACCTAAGTTTATCAAGGGTAGCTTCAACTGTTAATTTATTTAAAATCATTCTAGGATGATTTCAAGTTTTTGAGAAAAATAAATCTCACCTTACCATGTTAAGGAAAACACCCCAAATACCAACACAGTTGAGCCAATATGCTAGCTAATGCCATTATGGCAACAACCCAAAACACATACATCATCTTTCTAAATTCTAATTCATGAATAATATTTGCTCACTTTTTCATCACATCTTCCACGCATTCTTTTTCATCTTTTTTTTTCTTAATGACTTTTTTTTTCTTTTCGTTGTATACATATATGACTAAAACAATATAATTAAAGGGTCATTAGTCTAAGTATACTGTAGATCATAACTTTTTTATGTAGTTCACTACAGCACGCTACTTCATTACATAGTGGTGTAGAGAGAGAGATTTAATCATAAGAACAGTGCGATAACTAGCTTTTCATGGGACCTGTGCAAGATTTTATTTCTGGCCACCCTATTTTTTTTTTTTTTGGAAAATAAAAAAAAATAAAAAAATAAACAAATATGATAGAAATTGAAATTTGTTGATCAATATTATATGTTTATGAATCGGCCCCCACCGCAGAAAAATTTAAAATTTGTCACTGAAAATATAATACTGATTATTTTTTGATGCCCCATTTCAGGGCCCCCCTTCATCCTGGGCCTGTGCACCCATTGCACCTTCTTGGTTACAACACTGCATAAGATTGCAACTGAAGTATGCTTGCATAGATGTTCCTGTTGTAAGCATTCTTCACCTGCAGATATTTTACTTGATCTAAATTGTTTTAATGACTTTCTCATCCTTTCACAGTGTTCAGCAATAAGTTACATGTTTTTCCTTGCAGTGATGCATATTTGGATTTCTTTACTTCAAGTATGAGCATGGCAATATTTCTGGCAATTAAAGAATCCCAGTTTTAAGAATTTCAAATTAAAGAACATGTACAAAGGCAATTCAAATATCTGCTTTTATGTTAATTTTTTTAAATTTTATCTATTTTAGGTTTTTAATGTTTTAAAAAAAAAAATTAAACAAAATAATCTTATATTTATTTTATTAATTTTAATTACTACAACATAAAAATAACAGTGAAGAATATTTTTTAATATAAAAATCACAAAGACGAAAATAATGCTCCTGTTGTTAAGCGTCTCCTTTCTGCTTCTTAGCTGGAGTTGAGAATGCTGATTCATGTTCTCTTTTTTCTGCAGAGAAGAATCTTTCTAATATTGTTTGGTGCTGATGATTTTCTTTGATATTTTTAAAATAACCCATCATGTTGTCATTGAATAAGTTGATATTCCTGGTCACTACTGTCTTATTAGGGTGCCATTTTTCCATAATAGCTTGTGTTCTAACACAAACAGAGAACAATTCTTGAGGGTCAGCATTGGAAATGCATCCTTTGGCATCCTTCTTTTCCATAAAAATTTCTTTTTCCACTTCTTTTTGTTGTTGATCGTGAAGATTTTGAAGTTCTTCTGTGCTGAGTTCGGTTTTATAATCATCTATTAACTCCTATACATCCTCATCACTCACCTCTAATCCCATAGCTTTACCCAAAGACACAATTTCATTTACAACAGACTCTTCTTCACAGCTTACTACTTCACTGACTGAAATACAATCTGGCCAGTTTTTTTTAAGCAGAAATCATTGTCTTAATAGAAACTTCTTTCCATGCCTTATCGACGATCCTTAAGCAATGAAGAATGTTGTAATGCTCTTTCCAAAATTTTTTAAGAGTCAGTTCTGTGGCATTGGTTATTTCAAGGCACTTTTGAAACATAGCCTTAATATACAGTTTTTTGAAGTATGAAATCACCTGCTGGTCCATGGGTTGTATGATAGAAGTGGTATTGGGTGGCAAAAACTTTATCTTGATGAAACTGAATTCACCAACCAAATCCTCCTCTAAATTTGGGGATAAGCTTTTACAGTGGGAGCAAATTCTTGATAAATCCACTAAGTGAAAAACTCTATGGTAACCCACGCTTTTGTGTTGGCCCTCCAAATAACACTGAATTTGCTCTTTATGATATTGTTCTTTTTATCTTACTAGAAGATTCTTTTTATCTTACTGTAAGATAAGGCTTTATCTTACAGTCTCCACTAGCATTACCACAAAGCAGCAAAGTAATTCTATCTTTCATAGGTTTATATCCCAGTGCAGTCTTTTCTTCTTTTGTGATATAGGTCCTTTTGGGCATTTTTTCCAAAAAAGACCTGTTTCATCACAATTAAAAACCTGTTGAGATACAAATCCCTCACTATCCACGTACTCCTTAAAGGTTTTTACAAATTTGTCCGCTTCTTCTATGTTGGCACTCGCAGCCTCTCAGCATGACAACACTACAGATCCCAGTTCGTTTTTTGAATTTATCAAACCAGCCTCTACTTCCTTTAAACTCCCCATTTTCAGTACTGGTCTCAGGTGTGTGTTTCTTAAGGTCACTAAGCAGATGTTTGGCTTTCTAATAAATAATTCTCTCAGTAATAACATCACCACGTAATCGCTTCTTGTTTATCCACACTAAAAGGAGTTTTCCATCTCTTCAATAACATGTGATCTCCTGGAGGTCAATATTGTCACACCTTTAGCCACATTTGCTGCTTTTATTGCCTTCCTTATTCTTAAGAATGCTACTTATCGTTGACTTTGACATTTTAAACATTGTCGCCAGATCCATCAAACGTCTACTGCTTTCGTGTTTCATGATAATTTCTTTTTCATTTCAATTGTCGATACTACAAGTTTTATTTTAGGTTTTGTTCTTTCTACATTCTTGGATGCCATGGGCAACAAAAAAAAATGCCAAAAACAGTTAAAAATTTTCTATACAAACATATCACGCAATGACTAGGCTGTGTAAAGTAAGGGACAACGCACAGTGGACTGAGACAGACACACACCGTGCAGGCATGGGGAAGTCAGTGAGGGAGAAGCATGCCCAATGGCGTGCCGAAACTGTCTAATACTATATGACTCTGAGTTCCTGGACTATAGTTCAAACTTAGAAATGCCGTTCTAACTGCAAATCAAATTTCTTGCATTCTCAAGCACTTGAACTCTGGAAAGTGCACATTTCTGGAATGTTTGAAATGAGAAGTGTTCGAACTACAAGGCACACTGTAATACGATTATTTACTAGTGATGAAGGGCCTCGAAAATATGAAAGTGCAGACAACTCAGAAGTAGAGAAAAGAATACAGAGAGAAAAGATGAGAAAAAAGGGAAGAATGAAAAGGAGGCAACATCATGGAAATCTCATTTACTATTAAAGCTCACGACTAATAAGTTAAAATTAATGAAAATGGTAAGAATGTTTTAGAATGCTATTGAAATGATGTTGAATTCAACATCCATTTAATTTATATAATTTTGCATTGCTGAAATGAAGCCTTTGGCTTTTCATTTTAGTAAATAAACAAACAATATAAACTATTATCATGAAACAATTTTCTGTATAGAAAATTGTTTAATGATAATACCAAAATATTTTAACCCCACGAGGAATTTTTTTGTTTGATTGCAATTTCACTTGCTTTTTATTATTATTCTTAGTAAGCATCCCATCTACCACAATATGTTTATCAGTAACATAGCACATTGATGTGAAGTGTAGCACTGAAATTGTAATACCATTGAGATACCACTGAAATAACAATATATGAAGTTTAAAACTGTCGATTTATTTCCTCTACCATTGCCAGATGGGAGGATAATAATAATCCCAAACAGGAAAGCCCAAAAACTTACAGTACATTAGTGCTATGGATGAAGGATGAATTAGATAATCTCGGAATCTTTTCTAGTGATTAATCACTTCAAACCTTGAAAATAAGTAAGATGCTGGTCTCATCATGCAATGAAATTCATCTCATCTGAAGACCCACACATATCCATTACACATATGAGAGTCAAACCCATAGCCTTATGTGAATCCCAACCCCATGAGAGGCAGTAAATGTATCATATGTTAAATAGTTTTGTGCATGGACATGTGGAACACTTTCAAGCTGCTTCAGATCTTCAATATGAGATGGTCTTGTGCTGGTAGATGAAATACATCTGCCACTTAAACTGCAATATTGTTTGCAAACTAGAGTACATCCACTCAATCATTCACTTTCGCAAGACATTTAGCCAACCAAATTATTATAGTTTTAATCATAATAATTTGGTTGGCTCAGCAGGATAATGAGCCTGCTGAGAGGACTATTACTCAGAAAAATTTTTATTTTAGCATAAAATAAAATAAACAATACTTACTGAAATTAAAAAAAAAAAAAGAATTAACAAGTAGTTCAGATTTCAGGCTTTCAAATAAAAAAAGATGAACAAAATTACACTTGAAATACTAATTGGCATAACATACCTCTTTTACAAAGCATAACATTCCTTCCATGATCATCTTACAGTAAGGAAATTGGGGATTTCCGACACAAAGAAATCCACAAGCAGTTGCTGCTCTTTCACGGCACTATACAAACAGCATAAAATTAACCTCTCCATTAACATAATTAAACAGAAATATTAACTGACAGCATATTATAATGGACCACTTTCATTAAGCAAATATTAGAATGATCAATAATGCTGATGAGAAGCTTGGTTTTGCCAATTTTGCAATACAAACAGTTATCATACCTAAAAGATCTTGAACAGCAGTAGCATAGCAGCACTAAGGTTCTAATGCATTAATCAAAAACTTGTTGGGGGGGGGGGGGGTGAAAAGCAGCTAGGGACTACTTATATTATTCACTATTTGAAATATCTTCACACATGGGCACATTTTCCATTTCTTTGAAAAGGAAACATGCCTAAGTCAATGGAACTGCAGAAACCACTTCTCAAACATGTGCAATAGGCTGTTTTTAATACATATTATATAGTCTGGCTTATTTCATTATTGTTATGGGAGAATATCCTCATAGTGCACACTTACTCATAAATCACATGGAATGAGGTCAGGCAATTGATTAATCTGTTGACAGCTTTCACTGTCCATGATGTTCCAATGCATAGTGGTCATGCATTATCATAAAAAGAAGCCACTGGTTTGATCAGTTTTTATTTATTTATTTTTATTATCTGCAATATTCACCTGGTAGTTGGTGATGAGAAATGAATCTTGCCTTTGTGGTGGTGGTGGGGGGGGCATCATGTAGAATATGGTTGCATTTTATAGACTTCTGGTTCATGAGAAATTTCTTCAGTACAGCAGAGTTCTTTTTTGAAACTTGACTGCTGTGTTAATTCGGGTTCATAGTGTCTAATCTAAGATATCAACATATGAAAGTAAGGATAATATAAAAGTTTTATTCAACTAGAGTTGAATTACTCTGATTGTAGAAGAAGTCAAGACCTACAAAACGATAAAGTTTCTATTTAATTATCTGTAGAAATTTAACATATTAGATTGTGTGAGAGTTGTGGAGGTCTGTGTAAGAGAAATGTTTTTTTTTTCTATTTTAGCTATAATCAGCACAAGAGAAAATAGAATGTGTATAGACAGATGCAAGAGTAAATAAAGCTGATGCTTTGTTTTTGTTGGGTGAATATTTCAATACTTTTGATAAAGCATGTTGCATGCTCTCTTTAGCCTATGTAGATAAGTTATTTATATTTAAAGTCAGATATCAGAGCACATGTAAACTAGGAATGACTGATGGTTATAAAGTACAAGGAGTATACTTGTAGTTGAGAATATATCAAAAACAATGCACGCTCATCTAGTAAGTAAAAAAGTGAATTAGTATATCAGCAAAGAGAAGAGAGAGAGAATAATCTTATGATAAAAGAAACCAGTCCAGCAAAGTAATAGAAATGCTTTCGTAAGTGGTATGGATGAAAAGAGTATGTAAAACAGTAGAGAGAGAAATAAAGAGTGATAGTGAAGTTAGTATGAAAGACATGAAAATAATTAGAATGCAATAAAAAGGATATCAGAAGAGAAATTATGAGGTCAAGGAATGAACTGAGGTGGGTGCAGTGTGAAAAAGAACAGAGAAGAAATTGGCTGTTGAAAGAAAGCAACTGATGAATGTGAATGATGATAGCAGGCAGCTGGAAGAGAGAACTTTATTGTGAAGGAAGTTAGAACAGATGTTGAGAGGAGTTATGATAGAAATAATGATCGAAGTTGAGCTGAGGAAATGTAAATAAGCTGTGTTGAGTGAAATGCTTTGTAAAGAAGTTTGAATGGGGTAGAATGGTAGTTGAGTGTTATAAGAGACTACAGTGGAAGAGCAAGAGAGAGAACGAGAGTTGTCAACATATAGGACGATGAGATTTTGGAGAGGGGGTCCAGAGATGATTGACTAAGTTGGTTTCTGGTCTCTGCAATGTTGAATATGAGGACAGATTCAGAGAATGCATATTACAGAGTCTAGTTGATAGAAGGAAGAGGAAAGACATGATCGAGATTTATAAGTTGATAAGGGTAATTATTGGATTAACATGGAAGCTGTATAAGGTGGGTGTGAGCAAGGGGACGAGGAGTAGATTTTTTGCATGGAGAGTGGTGGGTGATTGGAATGCATTGCCTGAGAGTGTGGTGCGTGCAGGTGTATGGCAATATGTACATGTGAAAATGGGACCTCCCACGACGAGTCTCTTGACTCTATGGACGTCTGTTGATGATAATAATAATAATACCTGAGAAGGGGATGATTTCTCATCATCTTTCAGTTCAGCTACTTAAAGAAGGTCTATAGCTATAGGGGATAAGGTTGAGCATAGGAGAGAGAGAAAGAGAGCTGTTTCTTTGAGTTGGTCTATGCCTGAGTAAGAATGACAATATGAAACTGAGCAGAATGTTGCTGGAGGAAGTGTCATGTTTGTATATATATCCACACAGGAAAACAAATATTAGATGGTAGGCTGAAAGTGCACAATTTGTCTAGCACTTATATAAGTGCTAGACAAATAATGGCAGTGTGAGGGATTCTAGTTTTGAGGGAAACTTGTGCCATAGTTTTATCATAAATTATTTACACGTGAACACAAGAAGCAATATTTATTAAATATACTGCCAAATATTTCAGTTTGAAACTAACAAACTATCATCAGTGGCCAGAACAACTTTTTTTTACAAGGTAGAATGCAAATTGAATTATTCAAAATAGTACGAGTCATTTGATGTTAAATCCCTAATAGTGTTATGCTTCACTGGAGAAAAGGTAAATCATAAAAGTGATTATAAAATAATTATATAATTTATATTATCATCCCCCCCCCCAAAAAAAATAAATAAAAAAATTAATTTATAATATCATACTAAACAGACAATTATATAGATGTAGTAGCCAGTGGTTTCTTTGGATCTATCTTTGTAAATATCACTATTAGCCTTAATTCAAAAAAATTAATGTGTTATTCAGATCAAACTTTACTATATTTCTGATAAGGATAGGCAGTCATTCCAATTCAAGTTAGGGTGGTGAAGTAAAGCTGTAAAGCCTCAGCACTCTCTTTGAATAGGCATTTGAATTTATATTGACATCTGTGTAGAAGGTGAGTTTCAGACCAGAGAATGTTGTGGTCTGCCTCTATTCCGTGTTGTGAGGAATAGAATGCTGGGAAGCCTCAATACGAGAAAAAAAAGAGCCAAATACCTTGTGTTAAGGTGACATGTGAAAGAGGGACAAGATAGTGACAAGCTATTATGCTTATAGAGTGTTTATGCTATGACAAACTACTTTTTTATTCAAAGATGAAAAAGGAGCAAAGTTTGTCGCCTTGATCAAATCATCTGGTCAAATAATCATCTGTATAAGCCACGTACATCTGACAGATGATATACATAGGTTTGACAGAATATAACTGTTTCTTGTTCATTTTTCAAGAAGACAGAAAAAGGATAAAAGAGTGAATGAGATATTACTCATAATAATCTAAAAAAAAAAAAAAAAGAGTTATACGAGTTATAACCATTCTTCTTTTAGTGGAGACTCAAGGCAGTATTGATAATAGCTTTTGAGCCGTTTGGTATATGAGAATGAGGTGAACCGAATATTAAACATTTAATGGAGTACTGCTAAAGACTGAGAAATAGAGGAAAGTGATTCTGAAAAAATGTTCAAGAGGAGATGGTGATAGGCAGGTGATAATCCTTATTTCCATGTTCCCTGGAAGCAGGAAACATGAGAATAAGAAGAATGAATTCCTTAAGGAGGATTTCATTCTTCTTATTCATTCTTTAGACAAAAGATGAGGCAACAGAAGGATATGAGTGTTGAATTTAATAAGTCTTATATGGCGATAAAAAAACTGCACCAGAAATGCACTGTGACTGTGGTATTAGCAGCCAGGGAAGGCAGCTTAACTGAATAATAGAGATCTGAGAAAAACAAAGTAGGAAATTAATGGGAAAAACTGAGGACCTTCCATGTCATGATCAGGTAAAGGGAGAAAGTTCAGTGGTGCAAAGATTAGGAGGGAGATTAGGAGGAAAAATAACACTGAAGAAGGAGAAATTGGCATATGAAAAGATACTGACAGAGGCTGCAAAGCAAATTCATAGAGAACTCTATACTTATGTCCAAGCCTTGACAAATATTCTTCCCCACTTGCGCATGGTGAGTAGATTTTGCCAGCTGGTGAATTAGCTGCAGACATGACCAAATATATAATTTTTATTTAATACAAAAACTTTCTAAACAGAATCTTTATCTAAATTAAGGGGATAAAAATCCCTTATTGTTTTTCAGCCAGTATGCGAAACTCTAAGATTGAAAACTACGATCTAAGCGTTTCATGCCGACGAACTATCGGCGAATCCAAGCGTAAGTGACCACTTGGTAGTACCACACCAAGACAACTAGATGCAAAGGTGGAGCAAGATCCCTCACTATTCTTGATATTTTCTCATAATGTAAAAACACATAGCTCCTAGGAGATGTAATACTGCTTTACATTATGAGGAGAGGTCACTACCCAGACCGGTTTCAACCTTTTTTGAGGTCTCATCAGTGAGTAGCTAGACCTAGATGATATCAAAGTTTTAAGTGAAAAGAACTTACATACCTTCGCTATAGGAATGCCAGTGAGGTCTCTTCAGTGGGAGCCAAACCCAGAGGTGATATAAGGTTGAAGTAATGCAGGTCATGTTTACCTATATGAGTTGCCAAAAGGTGTTACACCTTATTATTGAATTAGTCTAGATTAGAGAAAGATGTTGGAAGTTTTTTTCCACTTGGTTAGACTATAAATTATATATTTAGTTTAATACTTTATCCAAGCGTAAGCAAAGAAAGTTTGTGCCTGAAGTATCTTCAGGACTCGATAAAGGTCGAAACTGGTCTGGGTAGTGACCCTTCCCATAATGTATAGCATTATACATGTCTGCAAGGAGATGTGCTTTGTATTATGGGATACTAAGGCAAGTGATGTGAAGCTTTGTCCATCTTTGCTACGAGTTGCCCCAGTCCTAAAGATACTTCAGGCGCAAACTTTCTTTGCTTACACTTGGATAAAGGATTAAACTAAATATATAATTTATACATTTAAAACAGTTTTGTTTTATAATACATGTGACAACTCTTTACATATATGAGATGCTTATATATTTTTCTATATTTTTTAAAAAAGCATTTGTCAGAATATGCATGACAAAACTCTTGAAATAGAGAGTAAGGATTGGTAACATGAATACAGTGATGGCTTGCTGACAGGAGCCAACAAAAAGTCATTATGGGGAGAAAATCTCAGAGGAGAAGGGTGATATACAGTGCCACAGCATTCTAACACTGCTGTTGTTTAATTTATGTTTATGACACAGTTCAGGTTTGAGAAGAGATATTCAATTTTTTTTTACAGATGATGCAAACTGAGAAGACTAATTGCAGAGAGCTGTGATGTGATATTGTTATAAGAGAATTTGAATACAACTTCCTGGAACAATGGTGATATAAAGCACCAATATATCTGGATTTAAGTGAACTGAACTATTCCCTTGGATATGTGAATGATAAAGCCATATTGGTTAACATATCAGCTCACCTGTGAACAGAACATGAGTTTCATGTCTACTTGTGGATATGGATGGTTTGTGAATGTTTTTTGGTGGTAGACAAATTTCATCACTCAGTAGAAGAATACCACCTTACTTATCAGAGGTCTGAATTATCTCGAAAAGTTCCATATTGTGGTCTCTAGAGGTGGAATTCACATATTAAAAAAAAAAAGGGGGGGTGAGATAGTCTTTCATCTTCTATAAGCAGATGAAAGACTATCTCAGAAAACTATGGAATACTGAATAGAAGGACAGACTGAGGAAGATACTTTGTTGAGCCTAGAAGATAGGGGTACAAGATGTGATATGACTGAGAAATAAGTTGAGAGAGAGGAGTCTACCAGATGTATTATCCTATTCAATATCAGATATTTATCAGATGATTTCTGACAGAACTATATCAAGACTAGTAACTTTATAAAAAAATGATTTATCAGCTTAAAACTCAACCAGTTTTGTGTATACCATGTAAAGATCATCAGGAGAAATAAACAATAAATAAATACATATAAAATAAGAATAATAATTATGACATGAAAACAGAGGTATTTACAGTATATAATCCAATGGTAAAGCAACCAACACTCAAATAATTCAACAGCAAAGCATGGGGCACTCAAAATAAGGGTATTATTATGTCTAAAAGCGCGATGTGTATTGTATCGTATTCGAGATCTACATTGTATGAGATTTTCGATAAACAAGGACTCAACTTCATGGGGGGGGGGGCTGTTTATTCAACACTACAAGTGCTTCGTTAGATTGCATATACCCCTAATTTTTCAAGGATGGGGAGGTTTCAGGGGACATAATCTTGAGATCTTATGCAGGGGGATGAAACTACTGTTAATTCCCATTATAAACATCTATACTCTCAGTTCACCTGGTTATTGTATATATCCATTTTCCACTAAATGGATATACACCATATATCCATATAGTGTACATCCATTTTTGATAGGGTTAGACAGTGATGATGAAGTTCTTACTTTCTCTTCTCTATATTACATGAGATGCATATATTAACAAGTAGGATGCATGCATGTCATGTTTTGATTTTTTGTGCTGGATGGTGGGATATATCATGAAGGTATTTTCCAATATTTTTTTTTTTTTTTTTTTTTTTTTTTTTGTATAGAGAATAAGTAAGTCAGAGTAAATGAGTTTTACTCAGACATCCGGGGGGGGGGGGGGGGGGGGGAATCTAAACTGGAAGGGACTTTGTATTTTCCAACTCCCATGTGAAGTTTATGGGAGTATGTAGGTTGTTTAAGTTAATTCATAAATTATTTTAGTTGTTCTATGAATCCTGGCCAAATAATAAAAATATCATCAACATAGTAAAGCTAAATTTTTGGTTTTAACTGGCAGTTAACCAGAGATTTACAGATACCTTGCATCTCACAACATGCTCCTAGAGATACTGATAACCAGAAGAACTGGCACTTCGGAATTGTATCCCTTATATCTAACACGACACAAAATATGTAAGGAAATCGAAAACAGACAACAGGAAATCGAAGTAGCCTTCGTCCTGCTCAACAAGATCAATATTTTTATATCAAATGAAGTCTCGTCATCCATTCCTTAATAAAGTGGAGATCTACAAAATGCACTACTCTTATGGCATATGATATGTTAGATAAACAGGCTGATCTAGAGAAATCCATATGTCAGAACACCTTAAAGATGTTAAAAAGAAAGGAAAACACAAATCTAATCTGGTCTGGCCAGCAATACAAAAAAATGAAGATCAAGTACATTGGCAACTCCTTATACTGACAATTTTTGTTACTTCTTGTTTTACTTCTGTTACCTCTTTGTTACTTACTACTTAGTAAATTCAAAGAAGTTTCTGAATGCTACACATCTTCACCCAATGAAACAAAAACTAAGGAGCTGTCTTATATCAAGTTTAATATTCATTTATCAGAAATCTCTTGTATATGCAGATCTCATGTATCATACACATTAGAACTTTTTCTTAATATTTATTCTATTATTCTATACATGAGAACTAGAAGAACCTACAGTAGTCAGTGCTGTGTGTAGAGGGGTGCAGGTGAGGACTGAGAAAGATGAAATCTATTGGAATTTTTCTTGAAGAGTTGGAGGTTGTAACTGATGGGAACAACTTTATGAAGAAGGATGTTTCAGAGGAAAGAGGTAGATGGAATAAATGAGAAGCAGGATCAATGTGTTTGCAATTGTGTTGAAAAGGGTTATTGGGTAGCTGTTGCTCATGTTTTAACAGGAAAGCTGAGAATGATGATTGCCAGTTCACTGGAGTAGTGATCACAAAAGTACTTGTAGAAGAGACACAGAGCTGAAAAAATGCATCTGTGTTTCAGAGAGAGACTGAAGTGAATCTATGAAAGAGGAATTATCTATGAACTGTTCTCCTCTAGATAGTACTGAGATGTTAATTATTATTATTATTATTAAGAGACTTCCAGGAAGTCTCTTAATAAATGATAGAGGCCACATACTACATCCACCAGCTATCATACTTGCTCTTGAATTCATTCACACTGCCACACAACATCCAATTGCAATCTATTCCAATTACGCATCACACTATGAGAGAAAAATTTTAGCTCTCATCCCCTTCTTAGCATTCTCAGCTTCCAAGAATGACCCTCATAAAATGAAAAATTCCATCAAATGAAATCCTGTATGACCCTTTTAAGAAATTTGTAAGTCTCAATCATATCACCCTTCTTTCTCTTGTTTGCTAGTGTCTTCAGTCTACAAATTCTTAGTCTCTTCACAATCAGTATTCCACAATCCTGATATCATTCTTAAGGAAGTTTTAAGTGCACCATCCCAAACATGTGAACAGTATCCTAAGAATAAAAAAATTTGAGATTTGTAAAGAGTTAGTGGCTTGGTGGATTAAAAATAGCATCTTGAGTGGAAGAGAACGCCTAGTTTTTTAGATGCTGAGGAAGCCACTGATACGATGCGTTTATGCCAGGAGAAGGCAGGGGAAAATATCAGTCCAGCAGAGAACTTAGATCCTGTTTTGTGAGTGAAAAGTTAAGACTGAAGGTGACCAGATTATACTTGCCTCACTGAAGAGTGGTATGAAAATCAGATTTAAGGGATAATTTCAGATAATCTTGAAGCTTGGGATGTCTGAAGACTATAAGGTTTATCAAAAGATTAGGATAAAAGAAGTGTACTATCATAAACAAAACTATGGACAGGATTAGTGGTGGCTGGGAATGGAATACTTATGTATAGGAGAAAGATAGGTGATAGAACAGATTCTTAAGGCACTCCAGCATTCGTGGGCAAAACTCAAAGAGAACGTGCCATGTAGTAAACTACTAGACAGAAAGCTAGCTATCCAATTAGGGAAGTGGCAGGATGACCAAAACATGGCAATTTGTTTAGAAAGCATCAATACCAAACATGATTAAAAGCTTTGGAAATGCCAATAATAACTGCACATCTCTCTGAATCTTTCCATGGCACATGTCCAGTGTTGGGTGATGTACAATTTAGTTGTGCATTTATATTTGCAAAATCTATAGTGGTTGCTGATTAACTCTGGGCCTCTATGGAGAAGTTGGCTACTGATCACTTTTTTCAATGTTTTGGAAAGGACTGAGTTAATTACAACTAACTGATGGCTGGAAGGCAGACTTTTTATCTTTCTTCCTTGAAATAAGTTTGAATGTATACTAGCTTCTATATACTGGTATAAGTGCCAGCTAAGGAAGACGGCAGATGATAAATAAATAATAGAACACGTATAAACCACAGTAATAACTTTAATTAAATAAAGATACAAATATTTCGTACTGAAAGTAACAGTACATCCTCAGTGTAGAACAAACAGTTAAAAGGAATGGATTAGAAAGTACAGAACAGTCGGTGGATCACCAAATAAATTGTTGCCATGTGCACGAAGATTAATTACTAAAATATTATTAAGTAATTCTTTAAAGATAATAATTTCATTGATGGTTGCATAAAACAAGAATTTTATGCTAAATTTTTGTCATGTTCATTAACTGCCCTTACTGGACATTCTAGTTGTTATATCAAAAATTTGACACATTTTCTTGAAAAAATCAAGGATATTCAAATCAAAGAGTCTGATTGTGGAAGAAAAGCTTGGTGAAGAACAAGTTGGATTCAGGCCAAATAGAGGCTGTCAGGATCAGATCTTCATTTTATGACAAATAGTCGAGAAAGCATGGGAATATAACAAAGATCTGTATTTAAGTTTTGTCGATCTGGAAAAGGCATATGACAAGGTGGCAAGAGAGAAGCTATTCAATACGCTACAGTTATATGGTGTCAATGGGGCATTATATCAAGCAACACTTAGTCTTTATTTCAGTTGTAAGTCAGCAGTTAAAATTGAAGGAAGTACGGGAAGATAGTTTAATGTTAAATCTGGTGTGAGACAAGGATGTACATTATCCCCTCTGTTATTCATTATCTATATGGATCACATTATGAAGGAAAGTGGTATTAAACATGATATCAAAATTGGAGATGTTAATGTCAGCTCTTTGCTTTATGCAAATGATGTTATACTTCTAAATAAATCTGCTACAAGTCTGCAAGATTCTCTGACTAAATTGAATAGCTGTTGTAATAGATATGGTATGAAGGTCAGCAATAAAAAGACAAAGACAATGAAAATAGGCAGAATCATTGAAAATGATTACTGTGTTGTGAATGGAGAACCTGTGGAACAAGTAAAACATTTCGGCTACTTAGGCACGATTTTTAGTGAAGATGGTAAATTAAATATAGAAATAGACAACAGAATCAGCAAAGCTGGTATGGTGGGAAGTCAATTGAATAAATTCATATGGAATAAGAAAGAAATTAGTCAGAACACTAAATTAGCTGTATACAAGACAGTGTTCAAACCAGTTTTAACTTATGGATCTGATAGCCGGGTCAGAAGTAAAACACTTGACCAAAGACTAGAGACCGCAGATATGAGAGTCCTAAGAAAGATTATAGGCATGAACAGATGGCATCAATGGCAATATCATATTAAAAACGAGGATATCAGGAAAGAACTTGACATTGTCAGCATCCAGGAATGCGTTAGCAGAGCTAATCTCAGGTGGTATGGTCAGTTAAACAGAATGGGCGAGGAAAGATTAGTAAAACAAGTGTTCTCTGCCAGGTTGGCAGCAAAATGACCCAGAGGAAGACCAAGATATAGGTGGATTGATACGGTACAAAGTGCCTTAGACGATAGAAATATAAGATCTGATAATGTTGGAGTCTTGACAAGTAACAGACTGATTTGGAGGAAAATTGTAGATAGGAAGTTAGTAATGATGTAATTTTTTTCATGCAGTACTGTCATATCCTGTACACCCCTTGAGGGTAATGGCAGGAATTTGATGACGATGATGATGAGTCTGACTTATTAGTCAGTTTTGATATTGTTTCCCCTTTTACCAATATTCCATTAGCTGACACTGTCAACTTACTATATGATGATTACCCTCCGGATATTGCAAAGATTTTTGAATTTGTTATACATTCAGGTTATTTCAGCTGGAAAAACAAGATCTACAAACAAGTTGAAGGTACTGCCATGGGTAGCCCTCTGTCTCCACCTTTGGGAAACAATTTCTTGAAACATCTAGACGACACCTTGTTCTCATCCATTCATCCTCAACCCTCTCTTTGGTTTCATTATGTCGATGATGTTTTTACTATTTGGCCACATGCTGAAGAGGAACTTATCACATTTCTACAACAGATAAATAGCCTTCACCCACACATTCAGTTCACCATGGAAAAAGAAAAGTCTGGTAGTTTACTATTCTTGGACATCCTCCTTGCATGCACACCCTCTGGTACTTTGTCTACAAGTATCTATCGAAAACCTACTTTTACTGGAAGATACAGTCATCAAAAGTCTGCTCATCACACCTCTCAAAAAATTGGCATTATCAAATCTTTAATTAATAGAATTAAATAAAGTGTGCTCCTCTCCATTAAGCTTACAATAAGAACTTTTACTGTAAAAAAAATTAATAGAATCTAATGTTACAACTCCAATCAAATCCAGCAGATAATTGACTCCTATGTTCCAACACCTCAGGATCCTTCAACAGACCGCAGAGTTCCAATCCCTTACATTTCAGGCATCTCAGAACCTATAGGCTGGATTTTGAAGAAGTATCATCTTATTCATACATATTTTCCTATCAACAAAATTTCTCACTTATTGCCATCTACAAAAGACAAACCGTCACCTCTATCATTTGCTGGTGTTTACCAGATACCATGTGAATGAAATGTATCTTATTCTGGACAAACAGGCAGTTCTGTGGAAAAAAGAATGAAGGATCATCAATATTATATTGAATACATGAAACCTCATAAGTCTGGTCTAGCACAACATGGCTTTGACATTAATCATAATATTCAGTGGGATAAAGCTTGTCTTCTCCACAGATGCAGGTATAAATATGAACGCCTTTTTAAATAAAGTTGCGAAGCCTTCTTACATCGGCCGAATTTAAATCGAAATGACTGTCGCTCTCTCTCTCTCTCTCCAAAAAGTTTGGGAGACACTTATTTTATGCAACTATCAATGAAATTATTATCTTTAAAGAGTTATTTAATAATATTTTAATAAATCTTCTGGCAACGGCAACAATTTATTTGGTAATCCACAGACTGTTCTGTACTTTGTATTCCATTCCTTTTAACTGTTTGTTCTACACTGAGGATGTACTGTTACTTTCAGTACAAAATGCAGTAGGCCCCCGTATCTGCGTTTCGGCATCCACAGTTCGAAAAAAGCACGAAACGGTCGAGAGGTGCGCCGGTTGAAACATGCATATGCGCAGGCTGAAAACTTGTCGAAACATGATTGGTTTGCTAGGTGCATGAACTTAAACCTGTGTGTTTGTTCATGTTTAGTTTTACTCGAATTGTCGAAGAAAGTAGTCAAATGTCTGTCATTGCAATTAAAAATCGCATTTAAATTCAAGCAAATAAATTGTGAAAAATTTAAAAATAGCTTCAAAACTGAAGAAAAGACAAGAAGTTCTCAGTACTAGTGAAAAATCAAAGATTATCAATATGATTGAAGTAGAAAAAAGTCGATAGCAACCGTTGTTAAGATCTATAATAAAAATAAATCTTCCATATGTGAAGTGTTGAAGAACAAAGAAAAATTTCATGCCAGTCTTTCCATTGTGCCCAAATCTGCAAAAGTTACGGGTACAGTGTGTGATAAGACGTTACTCAAAGTAGAGAAAGCTTTGAATTTGTGGGTGGAAGACATGACAAGAAAAAGGATTCCTATTGATGGTAACACGTTACGGCAAAAAGCATTGATCCTATATGAAGATATGCGGCTGCAAGACGAAACAGAAGAGGAAGAAAAGTCATTTGCAGCAAGCAAGGGCTGGCTGCATAGATTCAAAACTAGGTGTAATCTAAAAAACATAAAAATTACGAGAGAATCTGCATCGGCTGGTGAGAAAGCTGCTGCATTGTTCCCAGCAGAATTTAAAAAAATTATTTCAGAGAAAGGTTATCATCCTAAGCAAGTTTTTAATTGTGATGAAACCGGCCTCGTTTGGAAGAAAATGACCCAACGGACCTACATTCATAAAACTGTGAAGCAAGCACCAGGCTTTAAAGCATTTAAGGACAGATTGATGTTGGTACTTTGTTGCAAAGTAGCTGGTCATATAATTAAACCTGGCCTTGTTTACAGAGCACAGAATCCACGTGCCCTTAAAAACAAAAATTGTCTGCTGTTTTTTGGCAATCAGATCCGAAAGTGTGGGTCACGGCCATGTTATTTATGGAATGATTCCATCGATGTTTTATTCTGGAGGTGAAAAAATACTTTGAGAGAGAAGGATTACCATTTAAAGTTTTATTGATAATAGACAATGCTCCAGGGCACCCTAAGTCACTAGTCACTGAAGATGAAAATGTTCAAGTGGTTTTCTCCCCACCTAATACGGATACAGCCACTAGATCAAGGTGTTATTAGATGCTTCAAAGCCTCATATGCTCGGCATGTTTTCGATATGATTTGTACAATGGTTGAGGATTCTGCTGATGTTGGAGTCATGGAAAGCTGGAAATCATTCACAATTGCAGATGCAATTGTATTCATCAAGGAAGCAATGGACAAATTGAAACCAGAAACGGTAACTGCATGCTGGAAGACTTTGTGGAGTGATGCCATTCGTAATTCCCAAGACGTCACTGATATTAACTCACAGATAACAACGATAATTAACACAGCACGGAAAATTGGTGGAGAGGGATTTGATGACATGACAGAAGAAGAATTGAATGATTACGTAGATGGACATCGTGAGGTACTAACTAATGAGGAGTTGAAAGATCTTGCCAAATCTTCTACAGAAGAAGATGGCCACACGGACACGCGTGGACACTTGAAAAATTGGCCACGATATTTCGAATGGCTCAAACATTAAAGGAACAGACAACGAATTATGATTCAATGATGGACTGCAGCATAAAAATTACTTGCACAATAACAGAAGTTTTGGAACTTTTGCAGAACCTGTTTACTGAATTGAAGAGACAAAAACGGCAGCTTCCAATAACAATGCTTTTTAAAAAAAGTTGACAAAGCTTCTACTATCAATGATCCTCAGCTGTCCACATGATTTGCTCAGTAGGCAAGCAAGCAGCCGACTGCCAAAGATTCGGAAGATGAATAAATATGTAGCTGAACACAATGAGGTGTTCTGTTCTCAGTTGATTCCTCCTAATAAGAATAAAAATGTTAAGTTTTTTTTAACAATTGCATTTTCATTAGCATGTTTTCTCATTTTGTTCTACATAATTATTATGTAGGTTAAATTTTATTTGTCTAAAAATGAAGTTTTATTGAATGAGGCAAATTTTTGGTTTGCCATTTCAAATGTACTATTCAGGGGTGCTTTCTACCGCATTTGGGCACACATTCCATTGCTCCTCGTAGATTCTAAAGAGTAAAAATTGTTTCACGATAATTTTAAATAAATATGTAATATTTATCGAGGAGCAATGGCATGTGTGCCCAAATGTGGTAGATAGCATCACTGGATAATACGGGTGAAGTGGTAGTCTAGAAATTACCACATTTAATAAAAAAAATAACTCTTTTTTATTATTATTTATTTAGCCATACAATTTAGTGTATACATTACACTGGCCAACAAAAAAATTTTTTTTTCCTGCCGATTATGATCTGACACTTGTTTTTTACTAATTTCGGTGCGCTGCTTTCAAATATCAAACCCATTTTTCTCTATCACATCAGGTTTTTCCTCTATGGCATTTTCTTTTTGCTAATTTGTAAGTTTTTGATAGTTAAGGAGGCAGTACTATTTAGAGGATCAAAAAAATCGATTTTTTAATATTATTTTCTGAAAGTATGTACTTTTAAAAATCTGTTCCTAACTTTTTATCAAGAAATTCGAAAAATTCCTGAAGATATAGCCTATTATTAAAAGCGGTGTGCAGATCAGAATTGGAGCGCTCACTGCTCTCGCTTGTTAGTAAACAAATAAATGCGTAAGAACCTGCAACAGCATGTACTGGCGCTTTGAATGCAAGAGAGGCCGAGAACCGACCTAATACATTTAGGTGATGAAAAGTAGGCGATGACAACTGCCTAAAACAAATGAATGCTATATGCATTATAGCGGTCAAAGAACGATCAAAATCAGTCAATCGTTAATCGATTGTGAAAGTATGATGAGCGCTTATAACGTTTCAATAAAGTCTCTGTTTTTTTTTGTCTTGTTAATTGCATGTTAGTCGGCAGTGAAGAAAATACATCATATCTACTACTCGAAATTGTGTCAATAGTGTAGATTCCTTCTGCTACATTTGTGGTAGCTTTACTGTTCCCAGTGAAAGGACAAATATCACTGATTTCGTTAAGAAAGTGTACTTTGCATACTTTGACGTAAAAATTGAAGATCAGGACAAGTCATGGGCTCCAAATAAAGTGTGTAAGTCATGTGTAGAAAATTTACGACAGTGGAGCAAGGGAAAATGCCAAAAAATTAGCTTTTGGCATTCCAATGATTTGGTGTGAACTGAAAAATCACGTAGATGATTGCTATTTTTGTTTAGTTCAGACTTCTGGTTATAATAAGAAGAATAAGAATTCTTGTGTAGAGGCTTAAGTGCTGTGAGGACATTATGTTGGAGGTTTAATGGATTTTTTACAACACTCAAAAAGAATTAAAATAGAATTTAATACTTCCTATATTTCGTCCTAGTCACTAGGACATCTACGGGGATTACAAAAACAATTAATATAACATGCACACAAAAACTTACAATACTAAGCCCAACCACGTGGGTGGCACTAAAGTCCTATCTAGGCAGAGCGTCCTCTAAGGGCAGAAGTAGGTGGCCTGGAATGTGAGGTGGGACCTCTGGTGATGAGTGTTTCCCAAATCTTCGGAAGCTTAATGCAACCGTATTTGTTAAGATTTGGTTGGTTTCTGAGAGCTGCTGCTGCTTCTAAGAAAAGTCTCTCTTTCTTGAATTTGCTGTGGTGGAGCATGGCGGTTTTCTTCCATGATACTCTGTGGGTGGTGTCCAAAACATGGTCAGCCAAGCCTGAATGGCCATAGTTGTGTTTAACGACACAAGTCGTACGTTGTTAAACACAACTATGGCCATTCAGGCTTGGCTGACCATGTTTTGGACACCACCCACAGAGTATCATGGAAGAAAACCACCATGCTCCACCACAGCAAATTCAAGAAAGAGAGACTTTTCTTAGAAGCAGCAGCAGCTCTCAGAAACCAACCAAATCTTAACAAATACGGTTGCATTAAGCTTCCGAAGATTTGGGAAACACTCATCACCAGAGGTCCCACCTCACATTCCAGGCCACCTACTACTGCCCTTAGAGGGCGCTCTACCTAGATAGGACTTTAGTGTCACCCATGTGGTTGGGCTTAGTATTGTTTGTTATTTGTGTATATGTTACATTAATTGTTTATGTAATCCCCGTAGATGTCCTAGTGACTAGGACGAAATATAGGAAGTATTAAATTCTATTTTAATTCTTTTTGAGTGTTGTAAAAAATCCATTAAACCTCCAACATAAAGAAGAATAAGAAAAAAATTGTGTATCCAAATCTCGACTCAGCAATTTGGCCAGTTGCTCATTCCAATGAAATAGCCGTGCCAATTTATAAAGGACTTCCTTTGCTTGAGAATGAGCATGATCGGGATATGCCAGATGTTCTTGAGGAGCAAGACCCGGATGTTGATTTAGACAATGAAAATTTAATTTCTAGTTCTGGACCGCAACGTTTTACTCAAGCAGAATTGAATGACTTAGTAAGAGATTTGGGCCTATCAAAAGAATCATCGGAATTGTTAGCTTCAAGATTAAATGAAAAAAACTTACTGGAGCAAGATACGAAGATAACTTTTTATCATGGCAGGGAAAGTAATCTTGTACTCTGTTACAGTAAACAAACCCACGAGTGTGGATTTGTTTACTGTAACAATGTTTCAGGTTTACTAACTGAAATGAGTGTTGTACAATATCATCCAAATGAGTGGCGTTTATTTATCGACAGTTCAAGCAGAAGTCTCAAGTGTGTCTTACTACACAATGGGAATGTATATGGCTCAATTCCTATTGGCTATTCAGTCCACTTAAAGGAAACATATGAGGACATTAAAAAGGTTCCGAAGTTATTAAAATATACAGACCATAACTGGATCATCTGTGTGGATCTTAAAATTGTGAACTTTTTACTTGGCTTTCCAAGAGGATATACAAAGTTTCCGTGTTTTCTATGCTTCTGGGAGATAGTCGAGCTAGAAACCAACACTGGAGTCAGAAACATTGGCCTCTTAGAATATCCTTAAATGTTGGAGAACAGAATGTTATAAATCAACCTTTAATCGACAGAGAAAAAATCATTTTTCCACCTCTACACATCAAACTAGGTCTTATTTTTCACATTTATATGTGAAAAATTTCCACGACTTAGTTATGAAAAAATGAAAGCTGGTGTATTTGATGGACCACAAATTAGAACTTTAATGAGAGACCCAAATTTCATCAACTCTATGAACGAAATTGAGAAAGAGGCCTGGACTTCATTTACGATGGTTGCGAATAATTTTCTTGGAAACAAAAAAGCATGCAATTACAAAGATCTAGTGGAAACAATGTTGAAAATTTCCAGCGCCTAGGTTGCAACATGAGCATAAAGCTTCGTTTCCTATACAGTCATCTTGATAGATTTCCCAAGAATTTGGGTGCTGTGAGCGATGAACAAGGCAAAAGATTTCATCAAGACTTTAAAACTATGGAAGATCAGTACAAAGGAAGATGGGATTCTCACATGATGGCTGACTACTGTTGGAGTATTCAAAGGGATTGCCAAAACAGACCACACAGCAGAAATTGCTACAAACAAAAATTTATTCCCTGAAACTCATGTGTAAGTAAAATTGTTATTTTTTTATAAATATTCTTGTAATTTTTAATGAATATTGTTAAGTAGTTATGTATCTAATTATCGGCCTCTCTCGCATTCAAAGCGCCGTTGCAGGTTCTTACGCATTTATTCGTTTACTAAAAAGCGAGAGTGGTGAGCACTCCGATTCTGATCTGTGCACCGCTTTAAATAATAGGCTATATCTTCAGGAATTTTTCGAATTTCTTGATAAAAAGTAAACAACAGATTTTTAAAAGTACATACTTTCAGAAAAATTGACTTTCAGACTAAATTGAATAGCTGTTGTAATAGATATGGTATGAAAGTCAGCAATAAAAAGACAAAGACAATGAAAATAGGCAGAATCATTGAAAATGTCAACTGTGTTGTGAATGGAGAACCTGTGGAACAAGTAAAACATTTCAGCTACTTAGGCACAATTTTTACTGAAGATGGTAAACTAAATATAGAAACAGACAACAGAATCAGCAAAGCTGGTATCGTGGGAAGTCAATTGAATAAATTCATATGGAATAAGTCGGAACACTAGCTGTATACAAGACTGTGTTCAAACCAATTTTAACTTATGGATCTGAGAGCTGGGTCAGAAGTAAAACACTTGACCAAAGACTAGAGACCGCAGATATGAGAGTCCTGAGAAAGATTAGAGGCGTGAACAGATGGCATCAATGGCAATATCATATTAAAAATGAGGATATTAGGAAAGAACTTGACATTGTCAGCATCCAGGAATGCGTTAGCAGAGCTAATCTCAGATGGTATGGTCACTTAAATAGAATGGGAGAGGAAAGATTAGCAAAACAAGTGTTCTCTGCCAGGTTGGCAGGAAAACGACCCAGAGGAAGAACAAGATATAGGTGGATTGATACGGTACAAAGTGCCTTAGACGATAGAAATATAAGATCTGATAATGTTGGAGTCTTGACAAGTAACAGACTGATTTGGAGGAAAATTGTAGATAGGAAGTTAGTAATGATGTAATTTTTTCATGTAGTACTGTCATATCCTGTACACCCCTTGAGGGTACATGGCAGGAATTTGATGATGATGATGACTTTCAGAAAATAATATTAAAAAATGATTTTTTTGATCTTCCAAATAGTACTGCCTCCTTAAAACTATCAAAAACTTACAAATTAGCAAAAAGAAAATGCCATAGAAGAAAAACCTGACGTGATAGAGAAAAACGGGTTTGATATTTTAAATCAGCGCACCCAAATTAGTAAAAAACAAGTCTCATATAAAAGTCAGCAAAAATTGTGTTGTGCAGTGTTATATATTAACTACATAACATATTCAGTAAAGAACCCTACAGTCCTACTGTGTGAGACTAAGTCAATTTACTAATAATTTCCTGCTTCGATTTTGCTATACATGTGCAAAAATCTGGGTCTCACTAGTGGTTCGCTATTATCGGCGGTTTCAGGTATCCACAGAAGACGATGGAACCAAACCCCGCGAATGTTGGGGCCTTACTGTATTTGTACCTTTATTTAATTAAAGTTATTACTGTGGTCTATACGTGTTCTATTATTAATTTACTATGCCACAGGTACCTCTTAAGATTAGATGATAAATAACAGGTGTTAGTTCTGGTGCTGGAAAAAGGCCATCAGGACCAGAAGACTTTTTAGTGTCCAAGTTGTTTAGTATTCGGCTGAAGTCTTTGCAAAAAAAAAAAAAAAAAAGCATAGGAGACATATAGTGCTGAGTTTCGGTGTTGAATGGTAGGAAATGATTTGTCTTGGTTCTCTTTGTTGTCAGCTTTATCTTCAAGTGCTGTAATAGAAGTGCCATTTAGATGAGAGAGAGAGGGGGGGGGGTGAAAGTATAGGTAAGCAGAAGCTGTGTCAAATTGCTTTGCAAGGGTCCAGAAGGCATGGCTTCAATTTGGATAGGTGGCGAGTTTACTGCTAATGGTCTTAATGCTTTTGGTAGCTTTGCATTACTCGAATGCTTCAGCATAAGCTCAATATGAAGCTAGGTTCTTCTTATAAGCTACCTGCTGTAAACTGAGCTTTTTCCATCAGCTGCTGTGATATGCTTCTGTTTGAATGAGAACCTGGAAAGTGTGACAACTGTGAAGAGAATACTGGATGAAGGCCTACATGCCAGTGAGAAAGTTCTGGTGCTGGAGAAAGTCCATCAGGACCAGAAGACTTTTTTTCTGACCCAAACACAGCAGATGTTTGGGTCAGAAGAGCAGAAACAATAGTCATACAATGGAAAAGAGCAGTTCCAGATGTTATTTTATTTGGCATGTTTGTAGTACCTAAGGATGCAAGATTAGGAATGGTGTTCTGTGTGAAAAGAAACTTGCACAAGTTTGTGATTCAGTTACTGAGAGGAAAGATAACCCTTACACTGGATCAATCTAGAAGGAGAGCTGGTTAAAAAAATAAAAAGCCAAGGGTACTGGGAGAGTTGAGAAAATTATAAGGAATTTGGGTAGGTATATGTATGATTTACAAGTTATTGATGTAAAGACTTAATGTTAATGTACGTATGGTTTCCATCAAGTCATTGCTTAATAGTGATGACAGTCACTATTAAGCAATGACTTAATAGTGACTGTCATCACTATTAAGCAATGACTTAATAGTGATGACAGTCACGAGAAGACAGAAGCAGATAAAATAGTTGAGTTACTGAGTGACTGCTTTGCAAGGATATATCATCTAGTGAAATTACTGCTTTAATCTATGTGACAGACACTAATGTAGGAACAGAGATGGATGAATTGGAGGTTCTTAGGATATTGCAGAATCTCAATGTAAATACAGTTGTCGAATTAGATAGGATATCAGCTAGGGTTTTGTGAGAATGTGCAAGGGAACTGGCAATACCTTTGACTAGGCTCTTTAATTTAAAGCTCAGCTCTGGTAGAGTTCCAAGGGAGTGGAAAGAGGACAAAATAACTCCTTTGTATAAGGGAGGTTCTGATACTGCAGTAGTAAATTATAGACAAATCAGTATTTCAGACATGGTGGTAAAAGTACTAGAAAAATTGGTAAAAAAGATAATTCAAGAATGGGTTGATAAAAATATAATACTGTATGAGAATCAACATGGCTTTGTGAAGGGTCAGTCATGGCTTAGTAATTTACTAACTTTTTATAATAGAGTAACAGCTGAGTTGGATAAAAGTTGGATAAAGGAAATGGCTACACAATGATTCTGCAAAGGCATATGAACAAATATCACATGGAACTCTGTTATGAAAATTAGAACAAATGAGGACGAATATGACAAATGGAACACTGGTTAAGTGGATAAGAAGGTGGCTGCTAGACAGATATCAAAAAGTGGTATATGGAGGGACAGAATTGTGGTGAAAACAGGTGACTAGTGGTGTGTTGCAAGGTTCAGTGCTGGGACTATTGCTGTTAAATTTGTACGTAAATGATATAGGAAATAACCTGAAAGGAAATACTCAGTTGTTTGCTGATGATGCAAAATTAGGTTGAGTAATAATTAATCAAGGTGATGTGGAGAGCTAGCAGGATGATTTTAATAGGCTGTCAGTATGGGCAAAAGTTAATTGGTGTTAGTTTAATGTCAAGAAATGTAAAGTTATGCATTTTGGGATAAACAGATTACAAGCTGTTATCACATTAATGGTACTGTTCCAGAAAACAGATGAAGCTAGAGATTTAGAGGTGGTGGTATACAGAGAGTTAAAGTTAAGAGAACATATTGCTAAGGTAGCCCATAACATTACTTGGCTATTGAAGAATACATGAACAAGTAGAGATCAGGAAATTGTCATTCCTCTTTATAAGACCTTGATATGCCCACATTTGAACTACTGTGCTCAAGTCTGGTCCTCCCTAAGTTTCTTGGGGATGAATAAGTGGTGGAGAGGATTCAGAGGCAAGTGATCAAGATGGTGAGTGGTCTGTGGAATGTTCCCTATGAAGACAGATTGAAGGTGTGTGGATTACAGAAGTTGGTTGATAGGAGAAAAAGACAGGATGTGATAATAACATTTAAGTTGCTTAAAGAGTTTTATAGGACAGATGCAGGGGAAATGATTCAACGCTTGATTAGAGGAAACAGAACAAGCAGTCATCCCTGGAAGTTGAATAAAGGTGTGGTTAGTAGGGGTGTGAGGACTATATTTTTTGCTTGGAGAGTTGTGAATGAGTGGAATGGGTTGTCAGAGTCAGTTGTGAGTGCTTTATCTGTTAATGGGTTCAAGAAGTTATAATAGATTGTGTCAACAGATTGGGTCTCTCGTGATGAGGATCTTTGGACTCCATGGAGATACTCTTATGCTAAACTCTGACAATTGAGAAAATGAGTTATAAATTTAAAAAAGAAATTATGGAAATAAAATAGTTTGCAAAAACCACAGGGAGCAATCTGAAAACAATTTTCTCCCTTCCTACTCAGGAAATATAATTTATTTAACAATAACTTTTACATGGATTAACCATTCGTCTTTGGTGAGCATTCTGTCATTTTTCAACAGTCTTTGTCATTCTCTATGTGCTTTAAACATCACTGATGAGACAATGTATGCTGACTCCATGAAAGACTTTACTCTGATGTCTAATGTTTTTATGAACAGTTTGTTTGTTTGCAAACAGGTGATAGTCAGAAAGTGTCAGATCTATATAATGAGTGGGATAAGGGAAGATCAATCTAGCCAAATGTTCCATTGCATCTCTTGTGCACAAACTACTGTGAGATCAGTTTCACCGCTCTGATGCAGAATCTACCCCCAGCATCTAATTGGGCTCAAATCAATGATATTGCCATACATTTTTCAATGGATATGAATTTCCATCAGCCACCAGCGATAATGTTGGAGTCTTGGCAAGTAAAAGACTGATTTGGAGGAAAATTGTAGATAGGAAGTTAGTAATGATGTAAATTTTTCATGTAGTACTATCATATCCTGTATGCCCCTTGAGGGTACACGTCAGGAATTTGATGATGATGACATCTGCAATAGGGTTTGTTAACCACCACTCCTTGCTTGGTACATGCAGCAATAACAACTGCCATTTTGAACTACTGGTATGTCATTCTCATGTGATCAATTGCAGACACTATTAACTTCGTTGGAACTTGAGTACTACTGACCACTCAGTGACACAAAGCCTTCTGCATACTTGAATTAAAAAAACTGGTCCCAGTGCTTTTGTGTTGTTCTTGTAGAAGAAATGATTTCTTAAAGCAATGTAATATAAAATCATTTAAATATCGAGCAGTAATATTGAAATAATGACAGACAGCAGAGCATAATCACATAGGTAAGAAACTGGAATTCAAAAGGCACGACAAACCACAAATGACATGCAGAGATCTGCTATAAAACAATTAAAAATAAAGAAATAAATAAATCCAGATTTCAACAGACATTTACTGCATGAAAGATAAAACAAATTGTAGACAGAATTTCTACCATACCTTTATCGGCATTTTATTATTTTCCACTACAGATCTTAGAGCTACAACAACTTCTTCCATGCTATATGATTTTCCAGTATTAGGTAAAGGAAGAGGTCCATTTCGAGCTATTTCACCAAGAGAAAGACAGGCAGCACTACAAATCAGTGGTTCTTTGCTTGAAATGTGAGACACTAAAAGAAATAAAAACATCAGAAACTTTACATAAGAAAATAATATGAATGTAACCGTATTAAGTTTTTTTTTAATTGAAAATTTGCAGCATATAAAAATTCAAATGACATGAATTTGGAGATGATTTCAGCATTCCCTGTTTCGTACAAATAAAACAATCATCACTATCCAAATTATAATTACAAGCATTTCTTGGCAGTAATACTGATAGTAGCAAAATGCCTTGTGGGCTTAAATTATGATAAATTTGGAAATTTCCTTACATCCTCCAATTTCAATTTATACCCATAATTGGAGAATCGCATCAACATTTTAGTAGTAAATTGGTTTATATATAATGAAACTCTGACAGTTTTAGTTCTGCAACTGATATACCTTCTACATCGGTGGAAGAACTAAATTTATTTCCACTGATAGTTTAATTGAAATGGAGCACAGCACATAGGAATGAATTAAATCATGGTTTAAGACAATGGTTTAAACATACTGTATTTACTCGAACATAACTTGCCCTCACATATATCTCGCACCCCTGATTTTAGTTTATGAGAAAAGAAATTAAAAAGTTTCGCATATACCTTGCGCATGAAATAAAAATTTAAAACTTTAAGAAATAGATCATGAAGAAATTTAAGAAATAGATCATATTTTGGAATTCCATTGAAGAGAATCAGCATTTCAGCACAATCGTTGGCTTGCTTTTGTTGTTGAGTCCCAGGATATTTTGTTAATGAAAGTTTATTCATATGAAGAGCAATAACTATATGTTATTACAAATAGCCAATGCTGATCATTCCTCAATGTTGATATGCTGCACCAAACAACAACAGAAAAAAGATGAAAAAATGTGTGATAATGTGCACAGCTGGAAGTGAAAAACAGCGATGCACTATCATGCTCACAATTATTGCAGATGGAAAGAAGTTGCCTACTTACATAATATTCAAAAGGAAAACAATGCCGAAGGGGAAATTTCAGCCTTGAATTCATGTAAGAGTTCAAGAAAAAGAGTGGATGGACAATACAATAGTTCAATATATTACAACAATTTGGGACAAATGGCCAGCTCTCTTCATGATGGATAGTTTCTGTGGACACTTAGGACCTGAAATAGCAAAACAACTTTCAGATGTGAAGACTGATGTGGTCTTACACCTTGTCTACAGACCTTGTATAAAATGATGTTTCTTAGCTCCTTTGTAATATTACGCTATTATTTATTTTTCTTTATCTCTATTTACTTTTACTCTATTTTACGTTATGCTCTACCTTTATGCTCTATTTACTTTACTTGCTTTATTACTCTATACTCTGTTCTTACTTGACTCTTTATCTAAATTACTACTGGTTACCTAACTTCTAATACCTTGGGAACCTTGGAAAATTTATTTAATGTTTCGACTGTGCCACCAAGATTCCCCTTTTTAGGCATTAAATATAATTAAGATCACCTGCAGTATCTCTCTAAATCTATCTCGGACTTTATTGACAGACGTGGCTACTCTTATTTAACTTTGCACACAGGTTCGCATTTATTTAGAAACAGTGCATTGGAATAAGTGAATACACATTCTTTAACATAACAAACATATTTATTAAATTAGGATGCAATAATACAGTTAATGAATGAAGTGGCTCTGCAAAATTTTTTTGAAGCTAAGAATTAAAATATCTCATACATTATACATACATAAAAAAACATGCAGAATACTATCATACAGCAATCTATAATCTCATCCTAATACTAATTTGTTTGAGCAATACATATATTTTTCAATCAACAAGTTTTTCATGTCTAAATTATATCAACTATTCTTTAGCCTCTTAGTGTGGGACAAATAATCACAATTTAACTTTATAAATGTCCTGCCGAATATATATATACTTCAAACAACAAGTATATCATATCTAATTTATACCAATTTTTTTCTAGCCTCTTAGTCCCAAACATATAACCACACATTAACTTTGTAAATGTCCTGCCGAATATCAGTCAATCTTCTGAAATGTTAAACATATACATAAAGGTTGTACTCACAGTTCTTCTCTTAACACACATCTCTGAACTGGCTCTTTCATCTCTTACCTGGTTCCACTGACTCCCTTTCCGTCCTGAAGACCTCAACAGTCGTGCAGGCTTCCTTTTTCTTTAGTGCCGCCGCATCTTGAAAGATTTTTGGGGCGTGGATCATGGCTCACCGATACTAACTGCTTTTCTGTCCTGGGCCTCAACATTGGTGCAGGCCTTCTTTTCTTTAGCTCCATCGCGTCTTGGAAGATTTTGGGGGAATTGGAGCATATCTCACCGATACTGCATTTTCATCCTGGGCTTTAACATTCGTGTGGGCTTTTTCCCTTTAGCGGCGTTGCATCGTGAAGAATTTCTGGGACTTGATGCATATTATGGTTCAACTTCTACTTAGACATTTCCCTACTTCTTTTCGGACATCCGATGGACCAGCGATACTGGATTCCAAGACACAACGAGAGGAGACTGCGTTTCCTTCTGCGTTTCTGCATACCTGCTTCCTTCCTCGTATCTGCAGACTGGCATACTGCTGTTACATCGCTGCATACTGCCTCTGGATACCTTGATAAAAAAAACCTGGATCTTTTCTTGATCCTTTCTTATACTTCCTCTTGCGATCCCTGGATTAAGGTTTGAGAATCCCTAACATTCCTGCGCAAAAGGGGGATGTGACCTTCAGAGTTGTTGATTACTTCTGTTTTCCCCGGAACACACAAAAGCAATCTTATTCACTACACGTGGGAGATCCTTAGTTGTTTGCCGCCTGTTGTTGCACTGTCCTTGAGACATGAATTAGGTTAAGCTTCGAACAATTGAAGGCACTTTGCCTTTTATAAACAAAGCTTCTAAGCTCTTTCTTTGAAATCTGAACCACTTCAAATGCTGGGCCACTTTCTAAGGCATTTCCCTTGAAATACACAGTTTAACATTCCTACCATTTCAATACATACTTGCATGGTTTTTCAAATCACAAAAATTATAACTACAGTTAATATAAACCTTATATACAAAATTCCTAATAACAAAAATCCACAATCAGTGTTAAATTAAAATATCCTTCTATATACTATGTTTGTGACCTCTGTAAAAGTTGATGCAAAGTTAAGAAAAAAATTCCTACTGCATCGAATTTTACACTTGGATTATCACTCAACAAATCATTCAAGGACTATGTATGAAATTCTACATGGAGTGGATGGCAGCTGGCGGCTAAGCCCTGACTCTGGCAGGGAAGATTAAGAGACTATCATTAGAATTGTTGCGCAACTGGATTTTGAGAGCTAGGGACAGGATTTTGCTTGAAATAATTGCCAAGAGTTTTCTAAAAATTGGCATCTCTAATGCCCTAGATGGGAGCAAAGATGATGCTATTTGGGTAGCTGACCTGGTCAATGCACATGAGGAAATCGCTCTTGAAACCAGAAATTAGTGAAAGCAAATAGGAGATTCTTGGTAAGTCATACCCATTGTTAGTTTTTTTTTTTAAATCATGTGAGCTTATGATTCTGAAGTGATAAAAGGACAAGCAATAATGAAACAGTTTACTACACAGATAATAAGCCGAAAGGCTATTTTACCGGTGAATTTGTTAATTAAGAGGGAGATGTTAAATCCCGTTTTATTTTATAGCTATTCCAGGTCTACCTACTCACTGATGAGACCTCAAAAAAGTTCGAAACCAATCTAGGTAGTGACATCTTCTCATAATGTAAGACAATATATATACATCTCTTAGGAGCTGGGTTTTACATTATGAAAGAATATTAAAGTTAGTGAGGGAGCTTGCTCCACCTTTGCATGGAGTTGCCCTGGTGTTGTACTATCCAAGTGATCATTTACACTTGGTTCCGCCGATAGTTTTTTTCGGCATTGAAACTCTATGGATGTCGATGGATTTCGACCCTAGTTTTTCATACCCGGCTATAAAATAAAACGGGATTTAACATCTCCCTCTTAATTAATGAAACAGTTTGTTTTAATTTAATTAAAGAAGCATTGTCGCTAAAGATTCAAATATATTGCATGATGAAGGTGAGCGGCCGATCATATAAATAGCATTGATAATTAAAATTTAGATGCATTCATTCTATAAATGCGAGCAATTATAAATTATAATGATGTAAATTTAATTTTTTTGCTGAAAATCTTTAGTTTGCAAAAATCCCTACATATATCTTACACCACAATTTTTTAACTTTAATTTTGGAGAAAACGTGCCAGTTATATTCAAGTAAATATTGTATCACTCCATAATATAGAGTGATGTGTTTTAACAGGTATAAAGCTGTTGATAAACTGAAAGCATCATTTCCCTGAATATATCCCATTAATCGTTCATACAATCCACTCAATATCTTGGACTAATTTCATTACTGTAAATGTTCTGCAAGACACTCAACATTAATTTCCCTGAGAAAAATTAAATCCCTTTAGATTCAGAACACATACACCAGAGAATAACACTGACCGTTAGTTCAAATTTGTGATATTTATTATTAATTCTAGTGTTTGTATAAAGGCATGTGATTACCAGTGTGAAACTTTATATTTGGAGCAGCTGATGCTATCTACTGCTGGTCTTAATGGAACACCTGGCTTATGACTCTTGGGAAGACCAATACAATCTGGATGGATAAGCATGAAATATTTTAAGCTTTTCTTTAATTCTTCATCACAACTGGAGATGTTATCAATCAATTTATTGACTTTATTAATTTGGCTGAAGTTGGATCAGATGAGAAGAGACAAGTAGAGAAATCACACAGCACTAAGGAAATCTTCCTAAAATATTCTCTTTTATTTTGTATGACTATTGCTTTGCCCTTGTCAGCCTGGGTAATAATAAGATAATTATTCCTTTTTAGAGAATTAAGTGCTTTATGTTCTGAAGGTGGTAGTTTTGCTTTGAACTTAAGTGCCCATGGCCTTCCAAGTATTCTTGGATTTCCTAACCATAATACGAGGATACGGCATACGAGGATACTGACTGAGCTAAGAAGGCTCTGAAGAGAATTATGGCTGTTTCAAAATGAACTTTGTTGGCAGTCTTAGAAGGAAGAGCATAAGCCTCTGTTTATAAGAATGATAAAAAAAAAAAAAAAAAATTCTTAAGAGAGATATGCATGGAGTCAAACTCACATGAATCTGAGGAAATACATAAAACTATATTTAAAAATTCAGTGGATAAACAGACCACTATACTATGATGGAGTTCTGAAAAGAATTAATTTCGATATTGACTGCGAACGAACTTAACTTACATGGAGTGTTTGTTGAGAACTCCTGATCAGATAAGTGTTATTTTAAGTTATTACTGACAAATTTACTTGAATATTACGTAGTTTTGTTTGCTTTGCTCATCTTAGTGTGTCTGTTTGTGGGTTTTTGGTGTTTCAATTATTAATTTGATAAAATATGATAGAAGTGAGTATGGCTCCCATAAGAAGGAAAATGGCGACTAGTAATAATGGTTCACCATCTTTATTCAATAACTGTAATATAAAGGAGATTATTCAGTGTACTATCTGCGAAACGTATGCTTTGCGGAATGTGGTTGGAATATGGTTAGATGATAATAAAGGAGTGAATGTGTGTAGAAAATGTAAGGAGAAGGAGGAATTAAAGTGTATTTCAGGTTGTGAGTGTGATATATTTATCAAACTTCAGAATGAAGAAAATAGTGATATGACAAGATATGGCAAGGTTGTACCAGAGAACTGTGAGGGCATGAATGTAGAAAGTGTGAATGATGGTATTAATACAGAGCAAATTATTGGTTTAACAGAAAATAAAAAAAGATGAGCTAGATGCAATGAGTGAGATCACGTTGTTGAGCGGAGCGATACAAAGAGCAAAGCAGCAGCTAGAGCGTACGAACAAAAGTCTACTGAGTGTACCAGCCAATAATAAAAAGTATGATAGGAAAAATAAGAGTATGAGTGTGTACGTAAACAAAATGAAGGAGAGAGTGCTGTATGGAGATTCATTAGTACGAGGTGTGTTAGTAGAGGATTTGACAAAATCGTACCAACCTGGTACGACCATCAAGGACGTAACTAAGTCTATTAGAGAGCAAAAGGAAAGAGTGAAAGAAATGATTGTTGTGACAGGTACGAATGATTTGAAAGGAGATAAAATGGAAATGATAGAGGACCTGAATGAATTGTTTGAGGCAGCAAAAGAAAAGAGTGAGAGAGTTAGGATGATTAGTCTTTTTCCACGATATGACAGTGAAGTGTTTAAAAGGAGGGCCATAATTGCAAATGACTTTATGCGTGGGTTATGTATGACGAGTGGTTTGGAATTTGTGGACGTGTGGAGTGAGTTCGATGGGCGAAAGGATCTATATAAGATGGATGGCTTGCATTTGAATGGATTCGGTGTAAGGAGACTTGAAAAAGTGTTGTTGAATGAACTGGATGAGCAGAATCAGGGAAACTAGATTTATTAAGGAGGGGGAGTAGATATGCAGACCTTAGGGAGACAGTTGAGTGTATGAATGAGTATAATATGCCTGAGCAAATAAGGACAACAAATCAAAATGGGACAGTTAGTATAAGACATCAAGGTAGGGATGGGGGGTCTGAAATTCATATACACTAATGCTAGGAGTATTAGGAACAAGAAGGAAGAGTTTTTGGCCATGATTGACACTTCCAGACCACAGGTTATTGACATTGGTGAAACATGGCTGTAGATGATATAGCTAGTGGGATTGAATGTGATGGATATAGTGTGTTCAGGAATGCCAGGAGAAGTATTGTTAATGATAGCTGATGAGCTGCAGCCAAGGAGAATAGAAGTTGAATTGCAGGATAGAGAAAAGAGCACATTTGAGGCCATTTGGTGTGAGATTGTGGCAAGCAGAACAAAATATACAATTGGGTGCTGCTATAGACCAGGTGATGGAAAAGATGGTGGCGACAGTATGCACAAGCAAATAGAAGAAATGAGTGGAAGGAGGGAAATTATTATGGGAGATTTCAACTATGGTCGCATCAATTGGAGTGAGGAGAGGACACACGGGAGGAAGCAACTGGATTTTATGCGGTTATTAAGGGATAACTATCTGCAAGAGCATGTAATGAAAAATACTAGGGGTCAGAGAGTGCTTGACCTAGTAATTGCATCTGAGGATTTGGCTGTAACAAATATGACCACACTGCCACCAAATGGTGAGAGTGATCATAGGGTCTTGACTAGGGAGGTGGCTAAAGGTGTGGAATTTACAATTAAGACAGGGTACATGTGGAATTATCGGGCTGGTAAGTAATGACAAGCTTAGGAGTTTGGTTGGTTCAGTGCCATGGCATGTACAACTGCAAGGGCTAGAAGTTGATAGTGCATGGGAGGCAGTTAAGAAGTGTTTGCATGAAGCAATGGCTGACTGTATACCTAGAGTCCTAATAATAAATCAAGTAGGGGTTAAATGGATGAATAACACCATTAAGCTTGAGCTGCAAAAAAAAAAAAAAAACTATTATGGAGGGAATTTAAGGAGAAAGGTGACCGGCAGGCACATGAACGGTATAAAGCGCAGGTCAGAAGGGTAACGAGTGTGGTAAGAAAAGCAAAAAAGGATTACGAAAGAACATTGGCCATGCAGGCTAAAGAGAATCCTAAACAGTTTTTTCGATATGTTGCAAGTAAAAGAAAAAATGTATATGGCAGAATGATTTTAAAGTATTTAAAATCATTCCTCCCTACCGATTGTAGGGAGGAATGATTTTAATTGATTCAGTGAAATTTTAATTGATTCAATGAATGATTCAGTTACCTCCCTACCGATGGTAGGGAGGTAACTGAATCAGTTGATATAGTTGAGTTACTGAGGGAGCACTTTGCAAGAGTATATCATCAAAGTGGTGACATTGTAGAAATGAATGAACCAATAGATTATACAGGAAGTGTGGTGAATGAAGTGGAGGTGAGTAGTCTATTGCATAACCTCAATGTCAATACATCTGTGGGATTGGATGGTATACCAGCTCGTGTCGTACGTGAAGCAGCTAATGAATTGTCAGTACACTTGACCATTTTGTTTAATTTGAGTCTCGGGTCTGGGTTAGTGCCGAGGGGGTGGAAAGAGAGGAAAATAGTTCCACTGCATAAAGGAGGTTCCAAGACTGCTGATATAAATTACCGACCGATTAGCATATCAGGAATCGTTGTCAAGGTCTTGGAGAAATTAGTCAAGAAAAGAATACAGGATTGGATAGATAAAAATGGGATATTGTATGGGGGACAACATGGTTTTGTGAAGGGTAGATCATGCTTCAGTAACTTGCTCACGTTTTATAACAGTGACGGTTGAACTGGATAAGTGTAATGGGTTTACAGTGATTCTATACTGGACCTTGCCAAGGCCTTTGACAGGATACCACATGGAACTCTAATCAGTAAACTGGAGCAGATGGGGATAGATAAAGGGTTGGTGAGATGGATACGAGGGTGGTTGATGGAGAGATACCAGAGAGTGGTTTATTGAGGAGATGAGTCCAAAAGATGGCTTGTGACTAGTGGTGTGCCGCAGGGCTCTGTTCTTGGACCACTACTTTTCAATTTGTTCATCGATGATATAGGAAAGGATCTGAGAGGAAGGGTTCACTTGTTTGCTGATGATGCAAAGTTGGGTAGAGCAATTGGGAGTGCACAGGATGTCAAAATTTTACAGGATTTGGATAGTTTGGAGGACTGGGCTAAGGAAAATGGATGTCAATTTAATGTGGCAAAGTGTAAGGTTATGCATTTTGGGGTGAAAAGAATAGCAGCAGTATATCACATTGGTGGAACCGTACTCCAGGAGATTGAGGCCAGGGATTTGGGAGTGTTGGTGGATAGGGAATTGAAGTTTAGGGGGGCACATTGCAAAAGTGGCTAAATCAGCTCATCAAATCACTTGGCTTCTGAAAAATGCTTTAACAAGCAGAGACAAACAAGTTATTGTTCCTCTGTATCGAGCCTTGATAAAACCCCATCTAGACTACTGTGCCCAGATATGGGCGCCAGGGTTTCTTCTTGATGGGGAGGAGGTGGAGAGGATCCAGAGACGAGTGACCAAGATGATAGCAGGTCTGTGGAATGAACCTTATGAGAACAGGTTGAAGATTTGTGGGTTGCAAAAATTGGTCAATAGGCGGAAAAGGGGTGATATGATTGAGACATTCAAATTGCTGAAGGGTTTCTATAAGATTAATCCAGAAGATATTTTTGAAAATAGGACTGGTGGTGGGAGGACTAGGGGCCATGCAGCATGGAAGCTGGTCAAGAATGTGGTTGACAAGGGTGTTAGAGCTAGGTATTTTACTTGGAGAGTGGTGAATGATTGGAATAAGCTTCCAGAGTCTGTTGTGGGTGCTATGACCATGAATGAGTTCAAGGTGAGGTATGATAGATACTGTGTGGATGTCGAATAGTTGTTCTTGACATGATGTTAGGGCCTCCCTCGATGAGTCTGTCGACTCCGTGGAGTTGCCAGCAATAATAATAATAATGGATGTCCCCGTGTTCTCTACCCCATCTTCCATATAACGAGAAATTTCATCATATGATATCCTATAACACCAATATTTAAATGTTTATAGATCTCTCTCATATTATCCTTATTTCTCATGTTAACTAGAGTCTGGAATCTACATACTCGCAATATGTTATCATAATCTAAATCCCATAATTCTGATATAATCTTTGTAACTCTTCTTTGCACCCTTTCAATAGCTTCTTTAAGTGAAAACCTGGGAGACCAAATCTGCACAAAATAATCCAGGAGTGGTGTTAATGCCTTATTAAAGAGGCAAAATGACTTCCTTCTCCTTACATGTCAATGTTTGCTTCAACATCGCAATTATCCTCTGAGTTGTATTTGGTTTCTTATATCATAACACTGCTAATATAACATACCACAAGAAATCTTATCATGCCAAAGTGCATAACTTTAAACTTAGTAACATTAAACTGATAGCCATTTTCATTTGCCCAAATTTCCAGCCTATTCAAATCACTTTGTAAGTGCTGGATATCAGTAGCATCCCTGATTGCCCTGCCTATCTATGCATCATTGGCAAATAATTGCACATCTCCTGTTTGATCCTTCCTAATGTCATGTTGATATTCAGGTTTTGGTCAGTAGAGAATTTAAAAATCCACTTGATATCTTGAGATATCAACTGGTCTATAAACTAAAAGGGAAATTATGTGATATGAAAAAAAAAAAAAAGTTAACTATTCCTGTTATTTAAATTAAGGGGATATTAAATCCCACATTGTGGGATTTAATATCCCCTTAAAAAACTCAAAGAAACTCAAAGATCGGAATCAGAGAGTTTCATGTAGAATATAGTAAACTATAAAAGTATCGGCGATTACTAGCGTGAGCTAATGCAAGTAGTCCTAGTACGTAGTACAAACTCGGGCAACACGCGGAAAAGGTGGTAAAGTTCTGATTGCTATTCTTGGTATTTTCCATAATGTAAAAACACATTTCCTAGGAAATGTATGCTGTTATTACATTATGGTGGGAGGTCACTATCCAGACTGGTTTCAGCCTTTATTGAGGCTTCATCAGTGAATAGCTACACCAAAATTAATACCAAAGGGTATAGCGAAAAGAACTTATATACTCTGCTATACGAGTTGTCGAAAAGGTGCAACCCATTAAGTTACTTAAATATAAAGAGCCAACAGGCTTCATTTCGGCGATATAAACATTATTTAAATTAAGGGGATATTAAATCCCACATTGTTTTAAAACCGAATAAGAAACTCAAAGATCGGAATCAGAGAGTTTCATGCCTAATATAGTAAACTATAAAAGTATCGGCGATTACTAGCATGAACTAATGCAAGTAATGTAATAACAGCATACATTTCCTAGGAAATGTGTTTTTACATTATGGAAAATACCAAGAATAGCGATCAGAACTTTGCCACCTTTGCTGCGTGTTGCCCGAGTTTGTACTACGCACAAGGACTACTTGCATTAGCTCACGCTAGTAATCGCAGATACTTTTATGGAAACTTTAGGTAACGCAATCAGGGATACAATTTTATTATCAATTCGAGAATCTAAATATTATTCCATAATTTTAAACTGCACACCTAATGCAAGTAAAACAGAACAAATGACCATTATAATTATTCACTTTGTTTCCTGTGACAATGTAATTGTCAAGATCAGGGAAAACTTTTTAGATTTTGCAGATATATCCGATTCCACAGTTATGTGCAACAATAATGGAACATTCCCACTGAAGACATTCGAGGTCAAGGGTATGACAATGGGGCAAATATGAAAGGGAAAAAGTATGGGCTCCAAAATTTGCTTTTGAACAAAAATCCTTGAGCTTTTTCTTAAAAAGTGTGTGCTGCTCATACTCCAAATTTAATCATTAATGATGCAGCCAAAGTGAATGCAGATACAATTAGTTTCCTTGCAATTATTCAAGAAATACACAATTTCTTTTCATTCCCTTAGAAACGTTGGGCAATCCTTTTAAAGATCGTAAAAAAATTAAAATTGAAACAGCCATCAGAAACGCGATGGGAAAGTAAAATTAATGCAATCTGCCCTTTACAATATCAGTTAGGAGAAATTTACGATGTATGTTTTGAAAATTTAAATAATGAAAATTTTAATAAAGAAACTCAGCATGAAGCACAAACATTATGCGATAAAATAAAGGACTACAAATTTATTTGCTCTCTTATACCTTGGCATGATTTACTTAACAGAATAAACCCTGTGAGTAAAATGCTTCAAGACAAAAATATGAACATTACACTTACTTTAGAATCTATTGAAAACTTAAAAATATTCTTACAAGAGTATCGATTGGATACAAATTTTAAAGAAGTTCTAAAAACGGCAAAAGAACTGAGGGAAGAGGTGGATGGAGAACAAGAATTTAAAACTGGTACGGAAGTTCGACGACGAAAGAAGACACGACAATTTGACTACGAGCATCACGACGAAATGCCACAATCGTCAGAAAATAAATTTAGAGTGAATGTGTTTTATACACTTCTAGATGTTGCAATGTGTTCGTTAATAGACCGTTTTGAACAGCTAAAAACATATTATGATAATTTCAATTTCTTGTATAGGTTACTATACAAATTAATAACGAAGTTTTACGAAAAAATTGTGACGATTTAGAAATTCTCTTGAAGGACGGCGACAATAAAGACATAAATGCAATAGAACTATATGACGAGTTATGTGCTTTCCAGGATATTTTTCGGAAGAATAATTTAAATATTCAAAAGCCTTTCGATATTCTTAATTTTACTACGTCCAATAATTTATCTTTCCCTAACTTTTCAATTGCTTTAAGAATACTGTTAACCTTACCTGTTAGTGTAGCGAGCGGTGAACGTTCCTTTTCCAAGTTGAAATTGATTAAAACCTACTTAAGAACAAGTACGTCACAAAAAAGGCTTGTTAGCTTGGCGTTAATAGCTATTGAAAACGATATACGTGCGGAATTAGACGTTAAGACCATTATTTCTAATTTTGTGAATATGAAATCAAAACCCCTAAAATTTTAATAAAAAAAATTAAGTATATTTATGTAATTTAATTTATTTTCTGTTATTCTGTAAAGATATCATTTTTTGAATACTTATATTAAATGTTCTAATTATTTCTGAATTCTTTTCTCATCTATCTTGAGTTTCTTTTATTTTCCTAAAAGATAGTTCCACTTATAAAAAATATTAAACAATTTTTACAAGTTACTAAGAATTTAGTAACTTGTAAAATGCAAGAATTTTTTAAACTTTAGTTCAAATAAACTTTAACTTTAATTAAAATTCATTTTAATTTTGTTAGCGATTCGGATCGGTGAGAAGGCTATAATCCCTGTATCATTATATTCAATGATTAAAGTGAAGTGACTTTATCAAATTTTACTTTAACTTTTGAGAATTTTTTGAATATTCGGGTTTTTAACAATTATCCTGCCTAGTCAACACCCCGGTTCGTTACATTTAGCGAACTAATATGTGGCTGTTCGGTCAAAATTTATTTAAGAAATTTCAAATAATTTAAATTTTTATTATCGTTAAAGAACCACACAGCCCGGATCGTTACAGGGGCGCTTAGATAGAAATTGCATTCGGGCGGCAAAGACCCTAGCGCCGGTTCTGTTTCTATGAATTGTACCCCTTGTTTTTAAAATAGCTGTTTTTAAATACAGACACTTTTTTCCAGTGCCTCATCATCATCAAAAACCATGGGTCTAATGCCCATAGGTGTCTGCTGCCATCTTGATATGATTCTTCCATTGTATTCTATTTTGTGCAAGATGACTCAGTTTGTGTATAGAGTTTCCGCACCATTTGACGATCTCCCCATTCTCTGTTTGGTCTTCCTCTTTTGTTCTTTCCTTCAATTATTCGAAACAGCAATGTTTTTAGTTTTCTCTCATCATTCAGTCTATATATATGACCAAATAGATGTAGTTTCCTTTTGATTATTGTCTGGATCAGGTTTTGTTCAGTGCCTATCTTAATATAAAATAGTTTTTACTTTACTTGTTTTTCCCGCAATTACTGATTATTTTTTGTGTACCCCTGAACAGCCCCAGCACGTAACCCCAGCGGTACGCTTACCATCAGTTGGGAACCGATGCATTAGACAATATGTTAAAAATGTTAATGACCTTTTAGTAGCTTGAAAATATAATAAAAGTTCCAATATTATTACTGTATGCAGCTAAAATTTACGTTGTATTACTATTTTATTAAAAAATTTTTTAATAAAATCATTTTTCAAGGATACTTTATACTCTGATTCGGGTCATGTGAGAGCGAAGTGTGCTTTGTCAGCTCTTCAACTTGTGCTTGGTGTGTTTTATAAAAAGTATGTATTCAATTAATATTTTTTATATACTGTGGCACTATGCCCTTTAATTTAAATATAATGTATTTTCTTTCATTGTATAAAATTAGTATAAAAATACTAGATAGTAGATAGTAAATAATATATATATATATATATATATATGCATAATGCAAGTTCAATAAATAATGATATCTTTCATTTACTCTATAGTTAAAATTACTATGATTGTTAAAATTGTTGTTAATAATAGATGCATCTATAAAGCATATTTCCATTGATGTGTTCTTGTGGCATAATTGTAATCGTAGATGTTCATTTTTCTCAACGTGGATTATTTTTAATTAAGTTTTAATTTCAGGAATATTACTCCTACCAGCATGGAAAAGAAAAAGCATACCTCTGGATCACTGAAATGCAAAGAGCGACAAGAAGTAGAAAGGTAGGAATCAGCCAAGCGATACCAGTCTATTACAGATTTTATAATGCCGCCACCACCATCCACATTAATGTACAGTTCTGCACCAAATAATCAAGATACTCATGGTAATGATGCAATGACTTGTGAGTTACAAGAAAAGGAAAGAGCTACTTTGAATGTAGAGACAAATACAATAGCATCCTTTACTTTAAGTACAAAATTTGTACTTTGTTTATTCCTCTAACCAAACTCCGTTACTTACTTGGTACACCTAAACTGAAACATGACAGCCTAAAGTATCTAGAAGTTTATTGTTTTTGGTGTAACTGCAGTGTGCTGTATTTTAGTCAGACTGAGAAATCCATTGAGTTGCATATGGAAGAACATGTAAAAGACTTTGTATATGGCAAAACTAGAGCCTGCACTCTTATCTAATTATGTTCTTAATTCTTCTACCCCTGATGATTAAGATTCTATCACTCATCTAGTGGTCTAGAACAAATCAGAAAACATTTTTAGATGCTATGATGAGCTTCAGAGAATTACTGAATTGACAAACACTGTCCTAAATCTGGTCCACCTTAATAATAACCTCAGCTATAAACATTCGTAATTGTCACTCCTCAGCTATCCAACTTTGGCATATGCGACATCATGCCTGTGTGAGGTGCTCAACAATACTATGGTATCCAGAATGCCTTTAAATGTCAGCAATTCGCTTGCAACTTAATTTATAGCAGTTGTTCTATTGTAATGTATATAGTTTTTATTTCTCTTTTTATATTATGCATTATAAAAGCATATTATAAACATAATATAAAACATATAACAAACATATTATAAAAGCATATTATTCTAAGAAGGCAAAACTAGTTGTGCATTCAGATAAATAGTTTTTTTACTAATTTGTTCATCCCTCGACTTTTAGTCCACAGCATAATGCGTGTGTGCGCGCGCGTGCGTGCGTGCGCATGTTATATCAAATTAAGGTAACATTAAAAAAAAAATAATCTATTTTCTAGAATACAAACTGCACATCTTAAATTGGATCATATGTTAATTCAGATTAGTATTGCCCACATAACATACCTAACATTAAATAAGCAGTTAGCTAGAGGAAATCAAGCTAATGGACAACCAAAAAATATCACGTACTAAAAAAATTCATGAAAATTGCTAAATTTAATGCTTGTAGGGTAGAAAAAGCTTTATTGCCTCTAATATTTTACTGCACGTTGCAATCATCAGGGAAAGTATAATAAGTAATGATAAGAAACAGCAATGAATAGTGACTTGTTTTAATGATAGGTAATGTCTATCATTACCTATATGAGAACAAAACAGAATAATGATCAAATAACCACTGAATATGCACAATTATCTAATATAAGGATTATATAAATTATATAAAAAGTACACTTTAGAATCTTACAACTCCCAAAATTATCATCAAGTAAATCAAAAGAAAAACTAAGTTATTTATACCCAATGTTACACCTGCAATTGTGATGACACCTGATCAACAAAAGGAAGAAAACAGAAAATATATTTGAAAGAAAATTATTAAGAAACTTAATAAAATAAGAGCCTAAAAGCCTTCATTCTGGCAAAATATAAGTATTTATAATAGATATATCAAAATGGATATAAAATCGATTTTGATTTTAGCAACATTAATTTTTCCTGGGAGCCTTATGAGAAATTAGCCTTTCGCATGGGAAGGTTAAATGCACTTAAATAAAAGGTGAATATATAGGCTCATGATATAAGTTCATATCTTTAAGTATTCCAAAACCAAGGCAATTCCCATGCCAAAGGTTATTTTGTAAGCTCTCAGGAAAAGTTTAATCTGGATAAAAATTCAAAATTGGTATTAAGAAAGATTTTTTGGATTAATTTATAATCATAATACTGGTCTGTATAAATGCAGATATAATGAAGAACTAATGAAACAACTTTCACAGATCCAACAGTATCATTTGTAAGAAGTAAGATGGCTGAACGGTGTGGCTATGTCATTAAGTTAGATGACCAATTGATCAAATAAGTACTAACAAACAAAATCAAGAGGAAAAAAATGTGAGAAGACCCAGGTTGGCATAACTTCATTTGAAGTGCTTTAAGGCCAAAGAATTAGTGAAGCAGTGCTTCCAATTTGCTGGCAAGAAGTTCAATAATGATATCCTCCAAATTCAAGTGGTTCTTTTTTCTGAAATTTATGCACATAATTAACATGAGCATGGGTGTTTTGTAAAAGTCCAGAGGTAGTAGATAAATTTCATTCCTAAACATGAGATAAACCAACCTTCTTAATTGAAGACCTGAAGTGGATTGCAAAGTACATATACACGAGATTTCAGGATTACCTAATCCTTAGCCTAACCACAGTACTAATACAAATATACAATAGATTAAATCATTTATAAGTGGGATTTATATTAAAATTATATATATATATAATTCAAATTTACCAATCAGTTTTACAGCTTCCAAAAACCATCCTTCTTTCAACAGTAAATCTTGATCAATGCTGGAAATCTTCAAGAGATGTAACTTTCTCCCTAAAGTAAAACCTAGTGTGATCAGGGATCCATGCTGAACTTCCAAATGCTAAACAAGATAAAAAAAAAAGGGGGGGGGGAGAGGAGGACAAGATGAGAAAACAGTGTTTTATAACACACATTATACAGAGATGTTCAAAAATGTTCTTAACTGCATATTTCAAGTTTTTAATATTATATTTTTCCAAAGTGAAATCTTGAAATATTGCTGGCCAAACAAAGACCTTCAGGTGATTGTCACACTTATCAAAGCATCATCATCATCAAATTCCTGCCACATATCCTCAGGGGGTGGACAGGATATGATAGTACTATATGAAAAATTTACATCATTACTAAATTTTATTAATTGTAGATAGGAAAAATTTACATTATCCTATCTACAATTTTCCTCCAAATCAGGCTGTTACCAGTCAAGCCTCCAACATTATCAGATCTTATATTTCTATCTTCTAAGGCACTTTTTACCATATCAATCCACCTATATCTTGGTCTTCCTCTGGGTCTTTTTCCAGCCAAACTGGCAGAGAACACTTGTTTTGCTAATCTTTCTTCTCCCATTCTATTTAAGTGACCATACCACCTGAGATTAGCTCTACTAACACATTCCTGGATGCTGACAATGTCAAGTTCTTTCCTAATATCCTCATTTTTAATATGATATTGCCATTGATGATATCTCTTCATGCCCTAATTTTTCTCAGGACTCTCATATCTGTGGTCTCTAGTCTTTGGTCAAGTGTTTTACTTCTGACCCAGCTCTTAGATTAATAAGTTAAAATTGGTTTGAACACTGTCTTGTATATAGCTAATTTAGTGTTTTCACTAATTTCTCTCTTATTCCATATAAATTTATTCAATTGACTTCCTACCATACCAGCTTTGTTGATTCTGTTGTCTATTTCCATATTTAATTATGGAAATGTCTATTTCTAATAATAAACATCTTCACTAAAAATCATGCCTAAGTAGCTGAAACGTTTCATTTGTTCTATAGATTCTCCATTCACAATGGAATTGATATTTTCAGTGATTCTGACTATTTTCATTGTCTTTGTCTTGTTATTGCTGACCTTCATACCATATCTATTACAACAGTTATTCAATTTAGTCAGGGAATCTTGCGGACTTCTAGCAGATTTATTCAGAAGTATAACATCATCTGCATGAAGCAAAGAGCTGATATTAACATCTCTAATTTTGACATTAGGTTTAATGAGACTTTCCTTCATAATGTGATTTTTATAGATATAAATAACAGAGGGGATAATGTACTTATTTGAAAGTTAACTACATAAATCTAAGATCTAAATTAGAAATATGCAATTTAACTGAATTTCTTTTTTTCATTTTGTTAAAATTATGGAGGGAGCTGCTATGTTAAGAGTAATAACATAGTAGCTAAAGTTTTACCAATGTTTCAATCTATATGTTAAGATTATCTGGAGTGTGTGTGTGTGTGTGTGTGTGTGTGTGTATAAGAGCGAGTGGTAACTAATAATTAAGGAATTGACAGAGTACACTGGAAATATAAATTAAATAACCTTTAATATATACTTTCCGATATTTCGGCAAACGTCACGTTGCCATCTTCTTGGAAACTTAATACAAAGACAAGTGCACGCAAGTACTACATAACAGCAAATGAGAACTGAAGCTACCGTTTTCCTAATGTCCTGATGGTGCCCCCCTGGCAGGCTATATTGGTAGTTCTTGGCCTTTGGGCTGAAGTTCTTCTGATAAATGTTTCCCAAATTTGGGGCAGTCTCATGCATCCAAATTTGTTGAGGTTTGGCATGTTCCTAAGGGCTGAGGCTGATTCCATGAATAGTCTTTCATATTTGAACTTGCTGCAGTGTATTACTGTGGCGAGTATCCAGAGCATGGTCTGCAAGCCCAGAGTGGCTGTACTGGTGAAATCGGATGTAATCCTTGTGTTCTGAGATTCTGATATTTGCTGTCCTGCGTGTTTGGCCAAAGTAGGACAATTTACAGCTGCAAGGGACCTGGTATACACCAGGTAGGTCTAGGGGAAGTGGTTGGTCTTTAGTGGAGCGGATAAGGGATGCCAATTTTCTATATGGTCTGTAACAAGTGGTCAAGTCGTGTTTTTTTAAGATTTTGTTGATTTTTTCCGAGGTGCCTCGGATGTAGGGAATGGTGATGGATTTAGAGTAATCTTTTTTTTGTGAAGGGTGGGGGGGTGGATAACTGGTTTAAGTATTTTTTGGATTCTTTTTTTTTGGGGGGGGGGGAGCCATTGGCTGAGAAAGTGTCACAGATGTGATTTAGTTCAGTGGGTAGGGCTTGATCATTTGAACAGATTATTTTTGCCCTGTTGAATAGTGTCTTAATAACGCCATATTGTTGTGAGGGGGGGGGGGGGTGATGGGATTGTTGGTGAATGTATCTGCCTGTATGGGTGGGTTTTCTATAAACTGAGAAAACCAAGGTTCCATCAGGTTGGTGGGTGACTAGTGTGTCTAGGAAGGGGAGGTTACTGTTTTTCTCTTTTTCCAGGGTGAACTTGATTCTAGAGTGTTGGTTGTTTAAGTGTGTTAGGAAGGAGAGGAGTGAATCCGGGCCACGTGGCCAAATAGCGAACACATCATCAACATAGCGAAGCCATATCGTAGGTTTTTGTGGGACTGAGTTTAAGGCTTTCTCTTCAAAAGTCTCCATAAAGAAGTTGGCCAAGGGTGGGGAAAGTGGTGAACCCATGGCTGTCCCCTCTATCTGTTTGTATAAGAGAGAGAGAGAGAGAAAAAAAGTTACAATACAATTCAAACAGTATGCCAAAGTATCACCAATTTGGTCAACTGTTACTATACTGGTCTGAAACCTCTGGTAAAATAAATAAATTATTATTATTATGGGTATCTCCATGGAGTCAGTAGACTCATCATGGGAGACCCAAACTAGCAAAACAATATCTATCATATTTCTTCTTGAATTCATTTACAGACAACTGAGTCAGGCAATGAATTCCACTCATTCACCACCCTCCAGGCGAAAAACCTCATTCTCACACCCTTGTTAACCACACTTTTCTTTACTTTCCAGGGATGACCTCTTGTTCTTCCATCACTATCACACGGCTGAAACATTTCCCCTGCATCAATCTTATAAAAACCTTTTAGTAATTTAAATGTTTCTATCATATCCCCCTCTTCTCCGCCTATCAACCAATCTCTGCAATCCACAAGCATTTTTTACATCATTCACCAACCTAGTCACTTTTCTCTGAACCCTCTCCACAACCTCCTCATCTCCAAGGAATCCAGGCGACCAGACCTGAGCACAGTAATCCAAATGTGGAAGTATCAACGCTTTATAAAGGGAAATAATAAGCTATTTATCTCTGGATGTTAGTGTGTTCCTCAATAACCATGTAATCTTAAGTGTAATCTTGGACACCTTAGCAATGCGTCCCCTGAACTTCATCTCCCGATCCGCCAACACCCCTAAGTCCCTAACCTCATCAATCTCTTGGAGTACTGTTCCATCAATGTAGTACACAGCCGGTAATCTTTTAATCCCAAAATGCATAACCTTACACTTTTCCACGTTGAACTGACATCCATTACCCTTTGCCAGCTTATTTAAATCATCCTACAAACTCTTAACATCAGCTTGATTTTTTTTATTGTGCTACCCAACTTTGCATCATCAGCAAACAACTGAATATCTCCCCTCAAGCCATTTCCTATATCATTTATGTACAAATTAAACAACAATGGCACAAGCACAGAGCCCTGAGGCACACGACTGGTCACCTACCTCATCCTGGACTCTGCTCCTCCATACACCACCTTCTGGTATCTCTCCCTGAGCCATTCTCCTATCCATATCACCAGTTTGGTATCCATTCCCATCTGCTCCAATTTGCATAACAGTGTTCCATGGGGTATCAAAAGCCTTAGCAAAATCCAGAAATACCACTGTGTAGCCATTTCCTTCCTCCAACTCAGATGTCATTCTATTATAAAAAATTAATAGATTGCTAAGGCAGGATCTACCTTTAACAAAACCATGTTGACCCCCTATAGAGTATCATATCCTGATCCACCCATTCTTGAATTTTGTCTTTAACCAACTTTTCCAATACTTTTACCACCACTCCCAAGATGGTGATTGGTCTGTAACTACTGCAGTTTTAGAGCCACCTTTATGCAAAGGAATTACTTTGCCTTCCTTCCACTCCCTAGGGACCATACCAGAGTTCAAACTTAAGTTAAATAACCAAGTAAGAGGCATTGACAATTCCTTTGCACATTTACGCAACACCCGAGCTGATATTCCATCTAAACCTACAGCAGTGTTTGCATTTAAATTTTGCAATATATTAAATACCTCTGATTTCTTAACTTCACTCACATTAGTTATTGCTACAGGTACAGAGATATCATCACTTGGGTGATAGACTTTTGAAAAGTGATCACTCAGTAACTCGACTATTACATCTGAATTTGTCACCTCAATACCATCAGCACCCACTAAAGTTATCCTTCCGAAGTCATTCTTCCTTTTACTTGCTACATAGTGGAAGAACTCTTTGGGATTACCCTTGATTTCATTAGCTAAGGTCGTCTCATAATCTGATTTAGCTTTTCTTACTATGCTGGTAACCTTCCTAACTTGAGCCTTGTACTGCTCATGGGTGTACTGATTGCCTTTCTCCTTGTACATTCTCCATAACATTTTTTTTGCAGATCAAGCTTGATACTACTGATATTGCTTGACACAATCTGATATTGCTTTCCTCAGATACCTGCTGATTTTATCCTATGCACTGCTAACATCTTTCCCCTGCAATATGTTCTGCCATGGGATGGCTGCAAGCTCACTCCGAAGCTTGTTATAATTGCCTAACCTGTAGTTCCATATATATATATATTCCTTCTTAACAGAAAAATCCACAGATTTTGCAACCTCCCAAGTCAATACCACATGACTGCTCTCACCAATTGGAGGTAACGAGGATACCTTACTTATGCATATATCCTCTGAACCAATGACCAGGTCCAACACTCTCACACCGCATGTCCCTTCAGTTATGTGCTGTTTCAAGTAATTATCTTGCCTCAAGATGTATGAACTCCATTTCCTTTTTGCCACGTGATATTTCCTCCTTCCAATTGATATCACCATAATTAAAATCCCCCATAATCATCACTAAACCTGCACTCACTGCTAATTTGCTGATGTATTAATTCAATATCTCCACCTGTACCCCCTAGCTTATAACAGCAACCAATTGTATATTTGGTTGCGTTGGTCACTATTTCACACAGACTGCCTCAAATGAACTCTCATTCACATGTCTATTATTTTGATATACTACTTTCTTTGGCTGCAACACATCAGCTATCATCAACAGTACTCCTCCCCCTGTTCTATCTTTTCTATCCTCCCTGAAAATACTGTACCCATCACATTCAATTCCAGTGACCACATCTTCTGCTGACAGCCAAGTTTAACTAATGCCTACTTTTGGTGAGATTGCACTGACTAATGCCGAAAATTCTTCTCTCTTATTTCGAATGCTTCTTCCATTGGTATACAAAAATTGCAGATTCCCTTTAGTTCTTGTACCGGCTTTAGAACTGATATACATGTCACTAATTTCAGCAGACCCATGCCGATTTTTATCCCCTCTATTCTGCAAATAAGGATCAACAAATATACAATCACTGCTAAAGTTTCTCTCTGTTACACTCAACCTTTTCAATTTTAGTTTCCCTGCCCAATTACTTCAACTTGTTCAGAAAACAGTAACTTCTTCAATCGCTTATGATCTTCCATGTTCAGATGCAACCCATCTCTAGCATACAACTGACTTTTTCCTTCAAACACACTCTAGACATCAACAAATTCCAGACCTTTTTTTTTGCACATTCTTGCAATCATATCATTCATTATCACCGCTCATCTACTTAACTCATAATTGTCAAAACAAGGCAGCAAACACACACACACACACACACACACACACACACACACACACACACACACACACACACACACACACACACACACACACTATCCTCCTATTGACACTTTTCTTCTTCACAATATCTAACAATGTTCTTAAATCTTTTGCTACCCAATTTATACTACCACTCAGGTCATTTGTACCCACCATAACTATTATTGCTAAAGCCACTCACTCTCTCAATTGTCCCACCAGCCAAGCACTCCTCAGGCATACTGCTCTCCATACCCTTAATCATAGAATCACCATATATTTTACCACTCTTAACTTCATTCACGTCCAAACAAGAGTCCTCATTTTCTATGCTATTCAGCATGACTCTCCCAGTTTCATTACTCAACGCTCTTTTACTTACCCCCTCACTATCACGACATTTCGTTTCTTCTGTGCTTTTATTTTGTTGACTCCCAATTACTCCCATACTATTTATTACTTCATCATTCACCAAAGACTCTCCCATATGTAATCCTGTTCTAGTTACTTCAGCTAAAGTAATCTCTATAGTCCTAATAATAAACAAACTAAATAAACTACATCAAAGCTACATGTGCTTTATATGGCCAGAGATGCAATTCATATTAACCGTTAAGGATACAGAGTGGTAGCCTAATCAGTATTTAAAATAAGGGCTGAGGTTTCTTATTCACAAATTATGACTAAGATCCTGGAGAACCACAGTCCTAATTATTATGACCAGTGTTAAGTTCTGAATAAAACTAAAAGAAGTTAACTTGTAATTTCTTCACAACTTAACATGCATTTTAAAACTTTGCATATACTAATATGTCAAGCAGGTTAAATTTAATGTAAAGGTGCCAGACAATTTAGTAATTTTAGAATTCTGTTATTTATCCCTTAATATTATATTGTATTTTGTTGTAATTAAGTCCACTGCCTAAGCTTTGCTAAAAATAACATGAGTGTTTGTGCACCACTGTGTGAAGGTCTAACGGGTCAAAGATTGATTGCCAGAGGCAATGCACGTGCGCCAGAGTACACGTTGACCCTGAAGGGAAGGCACACGACTAAATCCCCACCACCAAAGTGATTAATAGGGGAGAATGTGGTGCTAGTGAAAGGAGTTGTGCTTTGGAGTGAGCAAGGAAGGAAAAGGATATGACGTAGTACAGAAGTGTAGGGGTGCATAATTTAAAAAGGCAACGCAGTGCCGGATCGCGCCTTTTCCCTCTCGTTCGTCGGATCTCCAGCCAGAGTCCCTTGCCGGTCAGTCGTCCGCTCTCGTGGGAGCCATTCTCTCCGTGCCCTGATGTTCGTCCCGGTTCCTTGGGCAAAACATTGAGCCACAAGTGAGGAAAGAATGCCTAGCAGTCCTCGAGAATCTGCCGATAGAAAATTCGTTCAGCGAAGCTGAGGTCCGGTATACAGTATAGACAGTCGAGCTTCGCTTAAACCTGGTAACCAGTGAAAGGCAAGCATGTGTCTTCAGTGTCTGAGATTCATCTAGCCCGAGTCTGATGAGAAGAAAACTGCAGGTCGAACGGAACCAGAAACAAATCTGAAGGTGAAGTTGTATCGAGATGTGTATGATTTTTCAGCAGTTCCCAACTGGGTGGTAATGTAGAAACCTTTTCTTTGTTCAATGAAAGTGTGTAGAAAGAGTGATTGTAACCTTAGTAGAATGTTTAAGCATGACCTGAATGTCTGTGAAGTGCATAACCTTAGTAGAATTGTATAATTTATCTTTGTATTCTTTTGTTTGAGAGTTATGTGGATTTGATACCTATACTTGCTTGAGATAGAAATTAGAGAAATTGAATGTGTGTAATTTATCTGAAATTGATTTTGAAGTTAATGTATGACAGAGTTAACCTTAATAGTGCTGAGACACTAGCCTGTGTTTCGCCTTTGTTCAAGTGCCATGTGGAACTGTTACCTAAGCTTGTTAAGATTGAATTAGAGAGATTGAGTGCTTATGATTTAACTGAAGTTGATTTAGAAGTGAACATATGTCTGAATTATTCATAATTTGTAATTTGTTTAGTGCATAATTAAATGTTTTCTTTTGATTTAACAATTGCCTTGCCTGAAATCATTTTCTACCCCCCATAAAAATCCAACCATAGCGGGAGGTATTTTGGAAGGGAGGTCACGACTGTAGATTGAGATAGGGATAGATTTGAGACTTGGGTTAATTTTTATAAGTTTCAGAAAATAAGGATATAGTTCAGAGCTCGGTACTGGTTCTCTGATTCTTCACTGGTTGAAAATCTAGAACTTAGGGTGGCGCAGCTAAATAGAAATTTTCCCTGAGTTTGAAGTAAGAACCTGCATTAGCTCAGAAACAAAGGAATTGCCATTGTCTGGTGGGAATCTCTTTGCTTTCAACCCACGAACCATATCCTTATAGTAAAATACGGCCCCAAGTGAAGAGAAAAAAGTAAAATATAATAGGAGTGAGATAAGAGAAGGAAGAGAAATAATTTGGTCATAAAATAGACATATCTATAAAAAAGGGGGGGATGTAACACCAGTTAGAATAAAAGATTATGAGGGAAGAATATGTGCCATCCATATTCCTGAGATTTTCAGACCATTATTTCAGATTAAGGTGGTTGATTAGAATTTCATAGGCTTCTTTAAATTTGTACCTGAGGTGGTACAATGACTTCAGGCTTGTTTTACCATATATGTCTATATACATATCTGCTTACAAAACAATATGCCAGCTTATTCAGTTTCTTTATAATAATAATTGTCCTGGAACTTTTGGAACAGACCTCATACAAAGCTATGCTCAAAGAAATTCAGTATAGAAATTCTCCACCATAACAAACTATTCCTGTAGTTGACCCTATCAGTTTGTTATGGTGAGAGTTGATTGCAATAAACAAAGCATAATATATTATTGTATAAAAAATTTAAGTGCATTTTTCTCACAGCATAATTATATCAGTTATTCACATGTGACATCATATGGCCACTCCTGTACCTCATTGGGTTTTGGGAGTGAAACTTTCCACTAGAAGAATTGGTAGGGTCCCAGATTCTTTTCCACATAGAGTAAGTAGGACAATCGCAACACAAACATTCATGTCCCTGGGTAGGAATCAAACCTACAACTTCTTGGCTGAAGAGTGAATACATTAACCACTTGGCCAACCAAGCTGGCATAATTATATTAAAAAAACTGATTATTATAAAGAGAAAAACCTTATCTTTTGGTAATGTTACGATGGTACTAGTCAGTGGGAAGAGTAAGAGGTGGCAGCATGGAAGAGCAGAAGGTGCACTGAATAGCTGTAGCAAGGGGTAAGAAGGCTTGATTGATAAATGAGTAATTGCTCCACATACCCCCTTTTTTTTGCATTTGGTCTTTTGTTGATGATTTTTCAGAGATGATGCAGACTGAAGTGTAGGCTGAGTAAAAAACTGTGGTTTTTGACCTGAGCAACATATATTAGGAATAAGTGAATTTCAAGCAATTCTAAATGACCACATCTAACATTATGGAATAAGTGAGATGATTCAACAGACAGGGCTGGAATAAAATATAGGAAACATAGCATCTTCTCAAAGAACGGGAAGGGGTACTCAGTGACAACAGATGAATGTATCTTCTTGAAATAGAGATTTAAGACAATATTCAAAATGGCTTTTAGACTATTCAGTGAGAAGCCCAAACTTCAATAAGGTACAATACTTGGTGGAATGTTAAACAGCACAGCAAGATCGGAAGGTAAATTAAATTAGCAAATAAGCAGAGGGAGATATTTTCAAGGGAGGGTTTAACTAACGTAACACAGACTGGAAATATCATACAGAAATAAAGGAAATAAATTTATTTAGCTGCTTAAGTACCATTACTTAATATAGTTTGTGATAGTGACAACATATGAGTATTAGACTTGGTGATAAATTAAAGATGCCCATGAGGTTAGCCTAGTGGCTGTGCACTTCGCAATCATATGCCTGGGGGAAGGAGTGTCCTAGGTTGGTGACATGAGGAGCTGAAGGATCTTCCTCAGCCATAGCCAAGTTAGCTGGTCTTGGCTGTGGACAGTAGGGGTTTCCCCCCAGTTTATCCTAGGGTTTTTCATCCTGTAAAGCAGGCAAACTGGCCTTGAGAACTCAACACTACAGGACATTGGATACACCGGGGCGTAGGGCTGACCCCTTATCCTGTGAAAGGTTTGAGGTCCAATGATTAATAAACCGTCGACACTGCAAGGTAAAAGAGGGTATAAAGAAGATGCCAAGAAATTATATTCTTGTTTAATCCTTTATCCAAGTGATTAAACAAGAATTTCTTAGCATCTTTAATTTAATTTATGGCCATTCAACAAGTATAAGTAAATAACTAGCTGTGCTACCTGTAATGAATGACAGCAATGCCAGACAGGTGCAAGCTTTAGGATATTTTCAGGATATTTCAAGGTAAAAAAATTGAGAGGCAGCACATATTGGTGGGAAGAAATATGGGAAGGAGATCCACAATGCCTGCCTAACAATATGCATCTGTTTCAGAGCAGATACATGCATACTGAGGTTTGAGATGGTAAAGAGTGCAATAATGTGATTAGGCAGGACCTGTGAAAGTCTCTCTCTCTCTCTCTCTCACACACACACACACACACACACACACACACACACACACACACACACACACACACACACACACACACACACACAAATTAGTAGTTAAAGAAAATATATGAAGAACAAGCAAGAAAATCAACAGGTCTGGTAAGAAAAGAAAAAATGAAATATTAAAAAGTTGGCAGAATAAGTTTAGCATAATTCTAAGGATTCCTGATTTATGTGGTCAAGAAAAGGAAAGTTAACTATGGAAGAATGATCCCAGCTGATAAAGATGGTGCTAGGATGACAGTAATGAAAATAGTCAAGAACAATTTGGTAGATATATTTCATGTTTCGGGTGTGAGTAGAAATGGGCATAATAGTAGAAGACAGGACTCTGAAAGTGCATGAAGAGTTTGAGACATTAAACAAGATTGATGTTAATAAGGCTGTGAAGTGGAAATGGAATACTACTATTACGGGAATGTACAAAAGAACTAATGCTGATCTCCTTGTCCAATGAGATTATTGCAGAGAGTGGTTATAGTATTTATTATTATTATTATTATTATTGACAACTCCAAGGAGTTCTTAGACTCATCAAGGGAGGCCCTATACATCACATCAAGAACAACTATTCAGCATTTGTACAGCATCTATCATACTTTGCTTTGAACTCATTTACAGTCATGGCACCCACAAACTCTGGCAGCTTATTCCACTCATTCACCTCTCTCCAAGTAAAAAAACTAGTTCTAACACCCTTGCTAACTACAATCTTGCTCAGATTCCATGGATGGCCCCTAGTTCTCTCATCACCAGACCTGTTCTGAAAAATTTCCTCTGAATTAATCTTGTAAAAACCCTTCAGTAATTTGAATGTCTCAATCATATCACCCCTTTTCTGCCTATCAACCAATTTCTGTAACCCACAGATCTTCAACCTGTTCTCGTAAGGTTCATTCCATAGACTAGCTATCATCTTGGCTACCTGCCTCTGGATCCTCTCTACCTGATCAAGAAGAAACCCAGGGGCCCAGATCTGGGTGCAGTAGTCAAGATGGGGTCTTATCAAGGCTTAATAAAGAGGAACAATAACTTGCTTATCTCTGTTCGTCAAAGTATTCTTCAGTAACCAAGCGATCTGATGAGCTGATTTAGCGACTTTTTTCTATGTGCCCCCAAACTTCAACTCACTATCCATCAACACAATCAAATCTCTGGCTTCGTCAACCTCCTGGGGTACAGTTCCACCAATTGAATATGCTTGACTATTACTCAAGCATATTCAATAAATCTGTCATTTTGAAAAATTAAAAAAAAGTTCCATCATTTCATAGAATAACTACCTTGTATGAATTTTCAAAGAAACAACAATTGTCTTTCCACCCATCTACAGCAATAGACCAAAGTGGTGAACAAGATTTTGTGATCACCTAGTAACTAATTACCAGGATTACTAGTAACTAATTATCAGGATTCTAGGCTATATCTTAATCAGTGAAAGAAAGACAGAATCAATGGGAAAAAAAAAAATAAAGATAATTAAATATTTACCAGTTTGAATAATTTTAGTATAATTAATTATTTAAAAAAATGAAAAGCAAAAAAATAGTAATATTGTTATATTTCTTATATATTTAATGACATGGAATTACCTTTTGGGTAATGGAAGTTTTAAGGTCATTCAGCTCCTGTAAAAACAGTGCATCTTCAAGGCCACATGCTAGCAAAAGAGCAGTTAACTGAGCTGCATTTTCTCTGACGTCTTCAACACTTGATGTCATCAAATTCTATATAAAACATATACAGAAATCATAAAAGGATTCACTTCTAATAAAATCTCAAACAGTAAATAAATTCAACAGAGCCCTACCACCTGTGGATTAAATGAGCCAAATAAGACTTCTGTATGAGAAATTTTCTTTTTGGATTTATTAGTGGACCATAGTTCTTTATAAATATATACAATCGCCGACAAGTTTCACCAGCTAAGTCAGTCTGGCTTCTTCAGGGCAAGACATGGGTACACTAACGTTAAATGCTAAAAAAAAAAAAAAAAAAAAAAAAAATGGAATAACAACAGTTAAATTAATTAAAATTGAAATGACGCGTAACTTCAAGAGCATGGAGTCTTAGTCATTGTTAGTTGATTGTGTTTTATAGTTTTCTGCGAAGTTGAGTTCTGCTAAGCATAGTGAATTTATTAAGCTTTTCCAAATGTCTTTTAGTATCATGCCTTGATTTCTGTTGAGATTGTCTCCTGTCCGGAGTACCACCGCAGCTTCTTTAAAGTTTCCACATCTGAAATCTTCTTTGATGTGCAGTATGGAGCTGTTGTCCCAATCGATGGAGTGGTTTGAAATCGAGAAATGATAGGATAATCCTGAGGTATCTGTTCTGTTGTTGTTAACATCCCCTATATGTTCTTTTTTTCGGATTTCTAGGCTTCGTGATGTTTGGCCTATATAATTCAGTCCACAGGAACATGGGATGTTATATACACCTGCATACTTGTAGAAGGAGATGCTGTCATTAGGAGATCTTAACATGTGTCGTGTAGTTTGAATAGGTTTGAAGGCAACCCTGATGTTGAAAGACCTCATGATTTTTGCTATTTTTGTTGAAACTGAGCCAGCATAAGGTATGCCAATGGATGATGTATACTGCGTGACTGAGGTTGTCACTGTGGGTTGTTTCTATTGAGAATCTTTTGGATTATATTTTTCGGTAACCATTTCTGACTAGAGTTTGAGATATGAGTGAGAGTTCATCATGCAGATCTTTTTCTTCTGTGATGATATTTGTTGCTCTATTTTTGAGCATATGTATAATGCTAAGTTTTTGTGCACGATGGTAAGTAGATTTGAAGTGAAGATAATGTCCAGTGTCCGTAGGTTTGCGGTAGATTGTGAGCTTGATTTGACCATTCTCTTGTTTTTCTATTAGTGTGTGCAGAAAAGGTAATTGATTGTTATTTTCCAGCTCTAACGTGAACTTGATTTTTTGGTGGAAAGAATTTATTTTTTGAAGGAACTCATGCAAGATATTTTCTGTGTCTTTCCAAATAATGAAGACATCGTCCACATATCTCCACCAGACTAATGGTTTTGGATAGAATATCAGCTTCTAGTTTTTCCATGAACAGATCCATGCAAGGTGGTGATAAGGGACTACCCATGGCTAAGTCATCAAGTTGTCCATACATTATATTATTTACTTTAAAGTAGTTTGATTTGAGACAACGGCAGAAAAGCTGAGTAATGTCATGTGGATAGAGATTTTCTATGATCTTAATCACTTCTTCAACTGGTATGTTCGTGAATAATGACAATACGCCTAGGCTTGCAAATATGTCTGTATTTGAGATGTTGATACTTTCTTTTAAGCTTACACGGTGATCCGAATGCATTTTTGAAAATTATGGAGACAACTACTGTGTTTCAATAAAAACTTTAGTTTAATATAACTAAAATCTATATTCGATGTTTTGACCTTTATGTCAAGGTCATCTTCTGGAGCATACAACTATACACAGAAAACAAGCTACACTACAATCAAACTGGTTTGTTAAAGACACTGACCAACCGCTACAACAATTGTTGGCCTGACCTCTGGTGAAAAAAAAAAAAAAAAAAAAAAAAAAAAATTATACATCAACGCTAAAGTCCTATTATTAGTGTTATCTGTTGGTTGTAGAAATACATTGGGCACAACAACAAGTATCTATCTATATACATATATTAACATCATGTACATTCCAGCCAGTTGGTATGGAATGGTTTCTAATACTAGCTGAAGATTGGCTAGAGTCCTGACTTATGCTGGATCTTATATGTTAGGTAGGCTGAATATGTGCCATCCAGATCCTTGGAATTTTCATGCCATCTTTGTTGTTGATATTTGGGTGGTTTATCAGGATTTCGCAGGCTTCCTTAAATTTCCTTTTGTACCAGGTTTTTGTGCGGTGTAAAGAGCTGGTCCTTTTCCAGTTGATTTGGTGTAAGGTGTTGAGTGCATGGTCTGAGAGGCCTGCTTCACCATAATGGTTATATTTAATGTGTCTAATGTGTTCTTTCTTGCGTATAGGGATTGTCCGTCCTGTTTCACCAATGTACGGTAAGTTACAGGTGCAGCAGATGCAATAGACTCCAGGATGTGCTAATGGGAGGAGAGGATTCTTAGAGGAGTTGAATATGGTTTTAAGTTTAGTGGGTGGTTTAAAGGTGGCATTCAGGTTATAATGTTGTAGGATTCTGTTGATTTTTTCTGATAACCCTTTAATGTATAGGATGGCTATGGTTTTACTGTAATCTAGATTCGTTTTTGTTGTTGTTTTATGGAGTATTTTATTAATAGTATTTATGTTATAGTCATTATTTATGAATGTGTCGCTGATGATTTTTAGTTCTTGTTTCAGGGCTTGCTGGTTAGAGCAAATTGTTGTAGCTCTGTTTTTAAGGGTATTAATGACTCCATATTTTTGTGATGGGGTGGTAGTATGAATTAGCATGTATGTATTGGTCATAACAAACATAACACGCGACAAAGACGACTTATTAATCAGTTTCAACGTTTCTGCCCTTTTCACTAATGTCCTCATCAATGACACAATTGTCCTACTACAGAACAAATTTCCGCCTGACATTATGGCCCACGTACCACAGTCCGGTTACTTCGTGTGGCAAAACAAATTTTACCTACAAAAAGAAGGTACAGTCATGGGCTCACCACTATCCCCCCCCAATCGCTAACTTCTACATGGAAACCTTTGAGTAAAGGGCTCTTGATCACAGCACGCTAAGACCGACAGTATGGCTTAGATACGTTGACAACGTGTTTGCGATCTGGCCGCACGGGTGAAAAACGTTAAACATATTCCTTTAGCTACCTGAACAAACAACATGAATGCATACAATTTTCCATTGAAATCGAAAACCAAAATTCGCTCCCGTTCCTAGACACACCAGTCACACGTCTTCCTTCAGGCAGTCTATCCTTCACGGTCTACTGAAAACCGCCACACACACACTGGCCAATACATACATGCTAATTCATACCACCACCCATCACAAAAATATGGAGTCATTAACACCCTTAAAAACAGAGCTACAACAATTTGCTCTAACCAGCAAGCCCTGAAACAAGAACTAAAAATCATCAGCGACACATTCATAAATAATGGCTATAACAAAAATACTATTAATAAAATACTCCATAAAACAACAACAAAAACGAATCTAGATTACAGTAAAACCATAGCCATCCATACATTAAAGGGTTATCAGAAAAAATCAACAGAATCCTACAACATTATAACCTCAAGCCACCTTTAAACCACCCACTAAACTTAAAACCATATTCAACTCCTCTAAGGATGCTCTCCTCCTATTAGCACATCCTGGAGTCTATTGCATCCGCTGCACCAGTAACTTATCGTGCATTGGTGAAACAGGACGGACAATCCTTATACGCAAGAAAGGACACATTAGATACATTAAATATAACCATTATGGTGAAGCAGGCCTCTCAGACCATGCACTCAACACCTTACACCAAATCAACTGGAAAAGGACCAGCTCTTTACACCGCACAAAAACCTGGTACAAAAGGAAATTTAAGGAAGCCTGCGAAATCCTGATAAACCACCCAAATATCAACAACAAAGATGGCATGAAAATTCCAAGGATCTGGATGGCACACATTCAGCCTACCTAATATATAAGATCCAGCATGAGTCAGGACTCTAGCCAATCTTCAGCTAGTATTAGAAACCATTCCATACCAACTGGCTGGAATGTACATGATGTTAATATATGTATATAGATAGATACTTGTTGTTGTGCCCAATGTATTTCTACAACCAACAGATAACACTAATAATAGGACTCTAGCGTTGATGTATAATTTTTTTTTTTTTCCACCAGAGGTCAGGCCGACAATTGTTGTAGCGGTTGGTCAGTGTCTTAACAAACCAGTTTGATTGTAGTGTAGCTTGTTTTCTGTGTATAGTTGAATGTTCCAAAAGATGACCTTGACATAAAGGTCGAAACGTCGAATGTAGATTTTAGTTATATTAAACTAAAGTTTTTATTGAAACACGGTAGTTGTCTCCATAATTTTCAAAAAGAGATGTTGATACCTTTTAATCTTACAATGAAATGCTTAGAATTCTTTATAAAAAAGTCAATTTCTTTATCTTCTCTTTCAACAGACTGGCTAGGTGTTTGGCTAGTAGATTTGTTGAAGAATTTCTACCATCCACGATTGGGTGGAGCGGAACTCCAACTTTATGAACTTTTGGTGCACCAAATGATGTTGTATGTACAATGATGTATTGTAGATACAATCATCATCATCATCAAATTCCTGCCATGTACCCTCAAGGGGGGTACACAGGATATGACAGTACTACATGAAAAAATTACATCATTACTAACTTCCTATCTACAATTTTCCTAAAAATCAGTCTGTTACTTGTCAAGACTCCAACATTATCAGATCTTATATTTCTATTGTCTAAGGCACTTTGTACCGCATCAATCCACCTATATCTTGGTCTTCCTCTGGGTCGTTTTCCTGCCAACCTGGCAGAGAACACTTGTTTTGCTAATCTTTCCTCTCCCATTCTATTTAAGTGACCATACCATCTGAGATTAGCTCTGCTAACGCATTCCTGGATGCTGACAATGTCAAGTTCTTTCCTAATATCCTCATTTTTAATATGATATTGCCATTGATGCCATCTGTTCACGCCTCTAATCTTTCTCAGGACTCTCATATCTGCGGTCTCTAGTCTTTGGTCAAGTGTTTTACTTCTGACCCAGCTCTCAGATCCATAAGTTAAAATTGGTTTGAACACAGTCTTGTATACAGCTAATTTAGTGTTCCGACTAATTTCTTTCTTATTCCATATGAATTTATTCAATTGACTTCCCACGATACCAGCTTTGCTGATTCTGTTGTCTATTTCTATATTTAGTTTACCATCTTCAGTAAAAATTGTGCCTAAGTAGCTGAAATGTTTTACTTGTTCCACAGGTTCTCCATTCACAACACAGTTGACATTTTCAATGATTCTGCCTATTTTCATTGTCTTTATCTTTTTATTGCTGACCTTCATACCATATCTATTACAACAGCTATTCAATTTAGTCAGAGAATCTTGCAGACTTGTAGCGGATTTATTTAGAAGTATAACATCATCCGCATAAAGCAAAGAGCTGACATTAACATCTCCAATTTTGATATCAGGTTTAATACCACATTCCTTCATAATGTGATCCATATAGATAATGAATAACAGAGGGGATAATGTACATCCTTGTCTCACACCAGATTTAACATTAAACCATCTTCCTGTACTTCCTTCAATTCTAACTGCTGACTCACAACTCAAATAAAGACTAAGTATTGCTTGATATAATGCCCCATTGACACCATATAACTGCAGCGTATTGAATAGCTTCTCTCTTGGCACCTTGTCATATGCCTTTTCCAAATCGACAAAACTTAAATACAGATCTTTGTTATATTCCCATGCTTTCTCGACTATTTGTCGTAAAGTGAAGATCTGATCCTGACAGCCTCTATTTGGCCTGAATCCAGCTTGTTCTTCACCAAGATTTTCTTCCACAATTCTTCTCAACCGTTTCTCAAGTATACTTGCATAGATCTTGCCAGGAACCCTCAGTAGGGAAATACCTCTGTAATTCTCACATTCAGTTTTATTTCCCTTTTTATATATGGGTACTATGAGAGCTCTACTCCAATCATCGGGAATTCGTCCCTCTGTCCAGGCTTTCTGAACTATGCAGTGCAGCCACTGTAAGACTCTTATACCACCATACTTCAGCATTTCTGGTCGAATATCATCTACTCCTGCTGCCTTTCCACATTTCAAGCCTTTGATGGCTTTTTCTACTTCAAGTATGGATATGTATTCCTGACTGCATGCCTGGTCAGTGTTTTTTATCACTGTGCTGTCATCACTGTTTGTTTCATTTAGCAGTTTTTCAAAGTAATTACTCCATACTTCAAGGATATCTTTTTCTCCTGTTTTCATTTCACCTTTATCATCTCTAATTCCTTTTACAGCACTCTTTCCTCCATTCCTAAGCTTCTTCAACAACCTCCAGAATATTTTGCCATCTTCTTGATATTTATTTTCTATATTCTTGCCAAAGTCCTCCCATGACTTTTGTTTAGCTAGTTTTACACACTGTTTAGCTTTCTTACATTTGTCTCTGTATTCTGTAAGAGTAAAAGCTGACTTATTTGCCAGGAACTTTTGATATGCTTTCTTCTTTTCCTTCACTGCCTCTTTAACTTCCTGTGTCCACCAGGGAGTTCTGATTTTTTTATCTTTGCACACAACCTCACCACATGCCTCTCTGGCAGAATCAATCAATGTTTCCTTCAGAGTTTGCCACTGAATCTCCAAGGTTTGATTCCTGTTCTCAAACTCTTTCATTTTCTTTTCAATAATATTTCTGTATTTTAGTCTACAGTTTACATCTGAGAGCTGCTCAACTTTTATTCGCTTTAAAACTTTCTTACATGTTATTCTTTTCAATATGAAATTCAATTTTATCCTGCTCAAGACTAAATAGTGATCACTTCCAATTTCAAATCCTCTGTACACTCTGGTGTCCTGCACCAGGGAGAAAACATCACTATCAACAATAACATAGTCAATGAGACTTTTCTTATTCCTAGCCTCTTCTCTCCATGTGAATTTGTGCACATTTTTATGTTGGAACATGGTGTTAGTAATAACCAGTCCATGTCCTGAGCAGAAATCCAACAGATATTTGCCATTATTATTAGCTTTGCTCTTTTCTCCAAATTTTCCCAAAATATTTTTGTATGTCTCACAATCATTTCCTACTCTACTATTTAGATCCCCAACAAGGACCAACTTTTCCTTTTTCATTGTGTCAGTTGCTTTTTCTAAAGTCTCAAAAAATTCCTCCACTTCTACCTTAGTAGAACCTTCTGTGGGACCATAGGCACAAATAAGTCTCATTGTCCAGTTCCCCATTCTCATATTTGCCCACATTACTCTACTTGAGACTGACTGCCATTCAAGAAGATTAGCCTCGTATTTTGTGTTGAATACTATGGCTACTCCTTCTTTTCCTTGATTGTTATTGCCTGAATATAACATTTTGTATTTATTGCTCAGAAAGATCTCACCAGTTTTGGTCTTTTTTGTTTCAGTCACCCCTATTATGTCGATCTGGTACTTATCTAATTCCTCAGCTAGCTCCATTTCTTTGCCATTCAGGCTTCTTACGTTGATAGTACCGATCTTTAACTCTGGTGATGTTGAGTTGGGGTTTGTTTTCAGATTTGTTCCAGTAGCTGACTTTTCGCTGTTCGCCCTGGTTACCTGGCGAAAACAACGGGGGCCTTGTTTAACCGGGCGACGCCCCAGTCGGCATGAAATTTTGTCATGTTGTACCATCATTTTTTATTTTGGTTTAACCAATAAGAATACAATTTGGTCGGCTAAATCCCAAATTGCCAGCCCATCCTCGTTCGTTCAGTATCAAAGTAGATACCCAACAGGGTGCACCACGAGAAGGTGAGGATTGGACATTAGGTCAGAAGCCCTGGTCGGTTCTCTGCATTTCTTTAAAGGCTATGTGGAGGTCTCCTCTCAGTTATACAGCTTTCACCCTTAAGTACCCCTTGTAGATACAATGATGTTGTATATAACATCCCATGTTCCTGTGGACTGAATTATATAGGCCAAACATCATGAAGCCTAGAAATCCGAAAAAAATAAAACATAGGGGATGTCAACAACAACAGAACAGATACCTCAGGATTATCCCATCATTTCTCAATTTCAAACCACTCCATTGATTGGGACAACAGTTCCATGCTGTACATCAAAGAAGATTTCAGATGTGGAAACTTTAAAGAAGCTGTGGTGGTACTCCAGACAGGAGACAATCTCAACAGAAATCAAGGCATGATACTTAAAGACATTTGGAAAGCTTAATAAATTCACTATGCTTAGCAGAACTCAACTTCACGAAAAACTATAAAATGCAATCAACTAACAATGACTAAGACTCCACGCTCTTGATGTTATGCGTCATTTCAATTTTAATTAATTTAACTGTTGTTACTCCATTTTTTTTTTTTTTTTGCATTTAAAGTTAATGTACCCATTTCTTGTCCTGAAGAAGCCAGACAGACTTAGCTGGTGAAACTTGTCGATGATTGTATAAATTTATAAAGAACTGTGGTCCACTAATAAATCCAAAAAGAAAATTTCTCATACTTAGTGTCAAGTGACCAAATATTAACAGTTAGAGTAAGATTTCCCTAATTATACTCACTATGGAAGTCTTGTCTTTAAGGAATTTAAAATTATTTCAATGTTTAAATTAAAACAAGTGAATAATTAAAGTTTTTTTTTTGTGTGTGCAATATAAAGACCACATAATTCTAAGATAAATGTTTATTACTTTTCCACTTCTATACTAGTTTCATACACCTTTTTGTATGCTTATTTGAGAGAGTTTGTTAGATATCAGTTAAACAAAGTATTCAAAGCTAGAATGAAATTAATACATGAAAAGTGGCTTGACAAGGAACACATGATAGCATATGTACTTAGCTGGAATTATCATATTTTAAAACTTAATGTGCATCACATCCAAGGTCAGTATTTGTGAGATTCTTGATGAATGTTGACCAGACAAGATGCAAATAATGCCTTGATTACTGCGTTGAATAGGTGTGCATAGCATTTCAAAAGCTTCCTTGAATTTCCTGACAAAGCAGAAAATTCTGACAATAAGATATACTAATCCGAATATGTTTTTTAATCTCTTCCATATCTTTAACATGTTGTGACAGGAGGATCATCCTGTTTGTTCTGCATATGCTGCATGAAATTTACAGACCTCTGGTTTTCATGAGAATAGAGAAATGTATAAGACAGAAACAGGCCCATGAGAAGGTAGGCAGTAATCTCACAGGAGTCTGTGAGAGGTTATTGGTGTGCCACTTAAAATATAGAAAATATAACAGTAATACAAAATTAAATATGTGAAGAACATTGTGTGGTTGGGTAAATTTTATGATTTGTAGAAGGTTAGTAGATGAAAAGATGAGAAGTAATGTATTAATGAGAAAAGCATACTGTTTTTCAAGATTGCAAAGACCACAAATATGATGTGTTCATGCCAGGAAAGACTAGAGGTGTAAATCGGTTAAAGAAAAAAATCTGGATCTTTCCCAAAGATTTTTTTTTAATTTTCCTCACACACAAATGGCAGAGCCTATAGCAAACAGATGCCATGTGTGAGCAGGGTCAGGAATTGACCAATCTGTTGATATTCTTCTTGAACTGTTAGAGACGGTAGTCCTTTGGAAATGCTTCATGGGGGAGGCTGCTCCACAAAACTGAGATGGAGAGAATGAAAAATGACTGGAAGTAGCAGGTTCAGGGAGTATGCAGTTTGACTGCAAAGGGATGTTTAGCAGCAGCATATAAAGTAGAAATGGAAAGCATAACAGATGCTAGTTCTGCTGAACAATGGCCATGGATTTGTAGAAGAGTCAATGCATAACCTGATCTTCAATGGGAAGGTGGCTGAAGAGTCTGTAAGAGAAGTATCATTTATCAAGCAGACAGCCCTTTTCTGAACAGTATCAAGAATTTTTAGGAAAGTCTCAGATGCACCACTCCATATATATGGTAGCAGTATTATAATGTTAGTCAGATTTGGGATTTATGTAGGGCAAATATTGAGCAGAGAAATACCATCTTGAGCAGAAAATGATACCAATGATGGTAATTTGTTGAGAAGCTCTCAATGCCAGACCATATCAAAAGTCTTGGAGATGTCAAGAGCAATGACACAAGTTTCTCTAAAACCTTTCCATGGAATAGGTCCAAAAGCGTATAACATAAGCCAGGGGATCTCCCATGGATCTGGAATGGCAAAATCCATACTAGTGGGCACTAATTAGATAGCTGTTTTCAATGTGTTGAAGAAGTTGACTGTTGATAACCTTCTCCATTACTTCAGACAAAATTGATGTGACAGCAATAGGATAATAGCTTGATGGTAAACATTTATCTCCTTTTTTGGGAACTGGTTCGGCAGAGCTTTCGTCCATGCTGAAGAGCAAATAAAAGCTGAATACAGTTTAGTGAATAGATGACAGAGAACAGATGTTAGTTTTGAAGTGCATCATTTGAGCACAATGGGTGGAATTCCATCAGGACTGGCTGCTTTTGTGGTATCCAAGATTCTTCTGATGTCTTTCTGCAGAAGGTTGCAGGAGGCATGAGATGCAATATTCTAGACAAGGAAGAAGGTAATTTGCCATGATCATCTATGTAGGAGTTGGAAGAGAAGAATGAATCCAAGACATGATCCTTGTCTTTAAGTGATGTTACAATGATATCATTAGTTGAGATAATCTGATTTAATACTCAGATTATCTCAACCTAACCTAACCTCAATACTAATGCCAAAGTAAAAAAGAAGTGGAGTGTGATCTTTCTAGCAAGAAATAAAATGAGCTTCCATACTACAAATTAACAATGACAAAATAAATGGTGCAATTTTTTTAAAATATTTTTCAAAATAATAAACTAGTTCACTTGCTTCTTAATGCTGTTTGTGAAGAATGTTTTTAGAGGATCAAAAGTGATAATTATTTGAGTGAGGTTTCGACTGCATAAATGAGCAATGAAGAATTCTAAATTTAGGTTCAGGAATTGTTTTGCATCAAATGAATGAAGTAAAGCATTGTCAAAACAGTAGGGTATCTTTGGGTAACAATCTCCTGAATTATGCTTGCTATAAACATTAGGTTTTCATTGGTCTTTGAAATCTGTTTTTTCACAGCGAAGAAAATTTTTCCAGTTTTCTATACTTTTACAAATTTCATGATATCAGCAAATGCATTTGGAAGTATGAGAATACAAGATGCATCTGCAGATATCAGAAGTGAGGTAGACAACTGTATAAATACATGGTATAAATTGAATTCTGATGTATTTTTGTGGGAGCTGCTTTGCAGAACTAACCATCATTCCTCCAAGCATGTAAAACAACAGCTGAGTCAATAATCAATAAGCAGTTCACCTTCAATACATAATGACCAAGTATTTATCTTCCTCTTTCATTCCATCTACTTTTGTTCTTTCTAATAGCATTTCTCCAAGTATTACAGCCTCCAACTATTCAAGACACACACAATAAGATTCCTTCTTTTCCCCCCAATTGCTGGATTTTGCAATCTCTCATGTGGGATTGATTGATATCTAAGCATAATTTTTGGGTCTCCCCATAAGTTTTTCAAAGTCCTCTGAGATATTCATAATTTTTGTTGGGCCCACTTCGGCTGTTAGGTTACTGAAAGCATAGACCAAGTCTTAGTTACTATACTAAATTTCACAGAATGATAGCTATGCCTCTAGAGGGCTGGTGGTCAAGAAACTAATGTAGGAGATATAGTGCAATTATTTAATGATCATTTTCCTTTGTTCTTTTATAGTGATCAGAAAACTGAGTAATCCAGAAGTCAATAAGGCTGGGATTGGATGATGCAATTTTAAGGAAATGCAGTAGGGATTTTGGTTATTTTAATGAGAATTCTGCAGTTGGAAGAGCTCCAGTGGAGAGGTGAAATAGAACTACAATCAGTCCTCAACTTATGACATTAATAGTCAGTCCTCTATTAATGCCTTCACTGAATAAATACCACCTCACTCCTGCAACTCACAGACTAGTACATTATTGCTACTCTCAAGAATGTATTTATTTAAGAAATGCTTTTGCTTAGGCTATTGCTGCTTCAGATGATAAAACATTCATGAACTTGCAGAAGGAATATAATATCTGGCATTGTACAACAAAGAATACAGATTCAGGAGTATGACCATATATTCAGTTTCAAGAAAGACAAAGAGATTGATGATAAGACAGTGCTACAAGTTAAGATCTGAAGTTGGTTATTGAAGATGGAAAACAGTTGGCTGAATCTGTGGAAAAAGAGCTCATGAGCTAGAAGCACAGAAAGTTGCGAATAGGTCAAAAGTTTAATAGTTGACTTTATTTCCTTATCTTGGAATGGGTTGAATGTGGGTTTGTTTTGTCCATGTGCAGGGTGGATGTCAGGTGACTATAACAGGGTGCAGAGATGATAGTTCAGGAACACATATCAAGCAGAACTGAGGAATACCATCTGGACAAGAAACATTTTCAGTATCTAGGTTGTTTGAGATGCTTCTGTTGTTCTGGCTTAAAGCCATAGGATGCAGAATTGCCATGTTGTTTCAGGTGTAGATGCAGGTGATTTATATTGGTCATCTATGCAGAGCAGTTAGAAGAATGAATATGGGGAGAGGATGGCGGTAATAGGCAGAAAGTAGCACAGGTGGACAGATAATATGCCCAATGGCGTTTTGTAAGGAGGCAGAAGGCATGACTGCTATTCTCTTCAACCCCCCCCCAAAAAAAAAATAATAGAACTAGCTTTTATGGACATGAAACAATTATTGCAGCACTGGGATAAAGAATTTGGTTTATTTACAAATCAACTCGGGCTGTTAATTTGAACCAGTGTGTTTTTAAGAGTTACATGAGCATGTACTAGTTTGGTGCCTAGCCATCAAGCAAGTTCACTAATCCTAGGGATCAGGAATAAAAGGAGATAAATTTTAGGCATTTGTATATGATACAGGACAATAAATCATTGTCATTAATGAGACCTAGATAACAGAAGAGGATATTCTCATAGGAACAGAATATGATGGGTACACCATTTTCAAGAAAGACAAGTATGATTGGTTGATTGGTTCAGGATTTTACTGGCATAGGGAACAAAGGATGTTGCAGCAGTAAATGAGGCAATAAAAATTAACTGAAGTAAATGACATCATGGGCACAAGAAAAAATAATTCTAGAACTGAACAATGCTGTATCTACATAAACACATTCATTATCAAATACATCTGTATACATTAATTCTTTATTTAAAAAAGTTAAGAACTTCATGCAATTTAAGTCTGACAAAAATCTACCTTAATATATACAGGGTGTTCGGGATAAATTTGACATATTTATAATTAATTATATTTTTCCGTAAGTTACATGTATTAACACACACTTCTCTTCATTTAAAAGTTTGGACCCTTCTTCATTCATATACAAGATGTCAGAAAGGATGGATAGCTGGAACCCACCTGAATCATGGAAGAGAATAACTTGTATCATGATGATTCGTGCCCGCCAACTAAGGATATTACGACTGCTGCCCAATGCTCCCTGAATACAGTAAAAACAATCAGGCATGAACTAGAGACTTGCAATGGTGACTACGAGGATGTAGCAAGAAGAAAGATCCCTAGCAGACGATCTGATTGCGTTCGTACAGCAGAATTCCTCGCAAATCTGCAGGAACAGGTGTTGAAGAACCCTGGCATTGGAATTCGGGCTTTGTTCGTGGAGTTGCTAACTGTAGTCAAGCCCTGGATAACAAGGGTAGCCAATGGTAGGCCGTATGTATGGCAGCAGGATTCGGCCCCTTGCCACACCTCTGGGAAAAGTCAAAAATGGTTGTCTGAAAATTTCTACGACTTCACCAGTCCAAATGTTTGGCCTCCAAACTCCCCAGACCTTAACCCCATGGATTATTTTGTATGGGGCGCAGTTGAAAAAGACACCAATCGCACTTCCAGTAATACAAAAGCCCAGTTAATGGATAAAATTAAAACAGTTTTTGCGGCCCTTCCCAGGGAGACTGTAGCATCAGCTTGTTCGAGGTTCCGAAGCAGAATTGAAGCTGTGATCGATGCTAATGGTGGTTATTTTGAGTAAATCTTGTTGATAGTATTGTAATTAACTCTGCCTGTAATGTTTTTTTGTCAATTCATTAAATTTAATAGATACAAAGAAGATTTTCTTTTTCCTTACGAAACTGTCAAATTTATCCCGAACACCCTGTACATATGGCTAATCCAGAATAGTAAAAACTGCATTCCTCTCTTGAGTGAAGTGTTGACACACTCTAGGAAAACGTAGCATATGGTAAGATGTGTGTGCTGCATTGTTCATGCACAGGATGGCCAATGGTCAATGAGTACATAACAATGTGTAAAATGACTGTAAGCTATGAGGTGCGAAAAAAAACCTCTCTCTCTCTCTTCAGTTTATATGTAGATTAGACTGTCAATACTTAATTTCAGGCTTAATCTCATGTAATTTATTTCTTAGTGCATCCTAGCAATCTGTTATGGCATAGTTAAGTAAAACTGTTTCTGCCAGTGACAGACGTTCATTCAGTTGATGAATAGGATCTAATCATTGCAAAGGCAGAAGTGTAGACTTTGACAAATGTGCAATAAAGATGAAGTAAGGAACACTGATCAGCGCATCATTCTCTAGAGAATAGACTGAAGGATATTAAATGCTATATGGCACTTTTCTCTCATTTTTCTGATATAAGTGCAAAGACTATAAACCTTTCTGTCAAAAATGAGTCCGAAGAGCTTAACTTCTATTACTACTGGAATAATGGTTCGTCCCATTCTACAGACCCATGATCAATTGACTGTTCAAGTTGCCTTTCAACAACTTTCATGTTACACAAATGACAAAAAATTTTAGCTATCGATATACAGAGCATTGCCTACTGTTGGAGCAAATGTTTACTGATTAACCACTTAACAAATTTGCCAGAATATATTCAAGTATGTCATAACACCCAAAAATAATTTCCCAAAATTTACCACGTCTTATATTTTTCTCTAATTTTAAGAATTTATAAAAATATTTGAAAATACTTGTGGCTGTTCCCTGTTGTTTATTTTGTGTTTTGTTCATGGCTTAAGATGGAATTTAGATTCTTACTGGTAAAGTTTGTGGGTGGCATGATACACAGTGGGACATGGGCTTGAAGATGAGCTTGTGTTTTGTTGAACTACTTTCAACGGTTCATTAATTCCAAATGAAAAGTGTCAACATAAGAACAAAGCTGTTATCGTACCTAACACTGTAAATGAAAATAATAATAAGAAATTATAATAAATACTACAAGAAACTATTTTTCCATCTTTTGGAAGTAGCTGTATGGATTTCATAGATTATATACAGAAAATCAGGCCAATCAAAGGAGCCCACTGATTTTACAATGGAACTTGCAGGTCTTGCGGAAATATACAGATCCTTTGTTAATATTTGTGGTCATCTCAGAATCAGTCCAACTCCTTTTAGGCTTACTGCACATCATTTTCCAAATACTATTCCTTCCACAGAAAAGAAAACCAACCCGATAAGAATGTGTACGTATGTGTAAAGAGAAAGATGTAAAGGTGAAAAAAAAGTTTTTCTTAACCAGTCATGAAGGATTTGTCACTTCTTAAACAAAAATCAAATTGGATTTTATTTTGGTACTTCATGGACATTATTTTTGCACTCTTGAGAAAACTTTCCAAATTTCTTATAGAAAATATAAGTGATTCACTTATAAATACATTAAAAAAAATTACTAACAGGAATTTATTTTTCTAAACAAGCATTATTAAGGCATAATAAAAAAAAAATAAAAAATTAATTTTCTCTGAGAAAATCAGTTAAAGAAGAGGTCATAAATCAAAGACACCAAGAAATCATGTTCTTGATTTAATCCTTTATCTAAGTGTAAGCAAACAAAGTTTGCACATGAAGTAACTTCATGACTGCACTACTTGTATATAGAGGCTAATGACTTTACATCACTCGCCTTAGTATCTCATAATGTAAAGCACATATCCCTACAGACATGTATAATGCTATGCATTATGGGAAAGGTCACTACCTAGACAGGTTTCGTTCTTTGACCCAAAAGTGATACCACGGTTGAAGTACTGCAGAAGTCATAATCACTAAGGCAAGTGATGTAAAGTCATTAGCATCTGTATACAAGTAACCCAGTTGTGAAGTTACTTCATGCACAAACTTTGTTTGCTTACACTTAGATAAAGGATTAAACCAAGAATATAATTTCTTGGCACTGTTAATTTATATTTCAACCTTAATGAAGGTTGAAATCAGTCTGAGTAGTGGCCCTTCTCATAATGCATGGTATTATACATGACCATAAGGATATGTGCTTTGCATTATGGGATAGGCAAGTGATGTGAGGCTCATTAGTACAAGTAGCCCGGTCATGAAGTTACTTCATGTGCAACCTTTGTTTATGAAGAAGAGAATGGATGAAATAAGTTCTGAGGAACCTACATTAACTGGAAACTCTGAAAAGAGAACACCTTCCACCAATATATGTAGTGAATGACCTGAGAGAAAAGCAATCTAATAATTACAAAGGGAAGAAGACAGACTTATAGACCTTGTATAGTAATTTGCTGACAAGTTCTCAATACCAGAACCTATGAAATGCCTTAAAAATATCAAGTGCAACAGCACAGGTTTCTCCAGTCTTTTCCATGGCAGATGTCTGAAGGTGGGTGACACGAGCCAAGAGATCTGCTTGATATATAGATAATCTTTTAACTTGTAGAAACAACATCCTTGCATTGAATTTTATCTGCTTATTACTTCACAGCAAAACACCTAAATACTGAGAGGTGTAGCAAGCAACAACATTGTAAACGGTTCACAAAAACTGTGCATCAAGTTGATTCACAGGAGTGTGATGCTGCTAAAAGTGTCATATGAGCAAATACAGGCATTTAAATGGACACTGGTCATAACTTAAAAGCATCATATGAATGGATTGTTGTAAAGCAAATTGTCATAATGAAAGGTATTACTGTATATATCTTTTTTGATATTTTGGAAAAATTCAGCAAAATCAGTGGCTAACTGCCAATGCTGAAAAGACAAAATCAAAAGTTTGGAAGATTAGCTCTTGGAGGCATTCCCCTTGGACTAATCCCTAAGAGAGAACCTCTCACTATACTTGGAATTCCCTTCTCCACCTGTCAAATCTTACTAGTTTAAGAACTTATGTACAAGAATATTAAAATCTTAGAAGAGTGGAAAATTGAGTCACTTTCTTTTTCTTATAAATCCATGTTTCTTAACACTACCTGCTCAGCTATACGTAATAAATATTACAGACATTACAGTAGCTGAAGAAAATTATATAGCTTGTGAGATTTTTTTTGTATGGTCTGGCCGATACTAGGAAGTTAAAATGGAATTTCTTTAACTATCAAAAAGCAGGGAGGATTAGGGTTTCCAGTATTAAACTTTTGCTATTTAAGCAATACAGTCTCAAACATCCATAAAATATTGCTCACCAATCAATCATGCATGTGCAGACCCTCTTTAATATTACCTAAGTGACTATACCTACCATAAACGACTATAATAACCAACAGCTGAGATTGTTCCTGAATACTACAGAATTCTGCCACTGAAATTCTTTCCATTAACAGCAAAACCTGGTATAAGGAAATCCTTAACCTCTTCTACCGCAAACTTTCACAGTTGGTACTAACAATGACACTGTTTAATAACTGAAGTTCCATGGATACTCTAACAGGAGAGATTGTGCTTGAAGAATTGAATATGGTCATCTTCCAGTTAACACCATCCAATAGAGTATACCTTAACATCAGAGATCCAATTTGTGACATCTGTCATTGACTTGAAATAGAACAGGTATTCTATAGAGGCTGCCCCTTTTGCCCATTACTTACAACAGAACAGTTTTTTTTTTTTTTTTTTTTTTTTTTTTGAAATATTTCCTCCCCCCTTACCTGTCAGCAATGGGAAGAAAATTTGGATTTTTTTTTAAATTACTGAGTTAAAATATCATTTATGGAGAGGTAAGAAAAAACATAGAATGAAAACCAGCAACATGATATACAAATGCTTTACAATACTGTATTATAGAAATTTTATTTCTCAGTCTGAAGACGTTTATATTGAGAAAGAAGCATTTTAGGATATACTAAATTTTTGGTTAGGTAGCATAGACCACCCTCATCATGCAATATTCACCAGGAGGAAATAAAATTCTACCTATTCTTATTATGAGAGGTTTTTCACATGGTTCCATACTTTTAATTCAGAGTAGTCTTTTGGTCAACTGTAGGGATGAATGGAGAGTAATCACAGGCAGAGAAGCCCAACTCAAGGTCGTTAATTTAGATAAGACTAACCACCTGGATACCACCCATTTCTAGATTTAGTTTCAACTGGTATTTTGGTTGTTAAGAGCTGCATGAGAATGGTGATAGAGAAAAGCTTTTCTCTATCTCTCCTACTATCTCTGTCTTTTCTTTCTCCTAATAATATCAGACTATTGCACTCCTATACTACTTCAGGCCTACCTATGATGAACACCTTAATAAAGGCTGAAACTAGTCTGAATATTGATCCCTCCCATAATACATAGTATTATGCACATCCAAAAGGAATTACTGTAATACAAAAGGAAGTGTACTTTGCATTATGGGATACTAAAGCAATGGATACCAAGTCACCAGTCTCTATATATGAGTAACCTAGTTGTGAAGCCTACTTCACAAATGGTTAAAGATACCAGGAAATTATACACTTGGTTTCATCTTTTATCCAAGTGTAAGCAAACAAAGTTTGCGCCTGAAGTATTTTCAGGGCTGGGGCAACTTGTATATAGAAGCTAATGACTTCACATCACTTGCCTTAATATCCGATAATGTAAAGCACACATCCTTGCAGACATGTATAATGCTATGCATTATGTGAAGGGTCACTACCCAGACTAACCTTAGTATCACCTCTGGGTCTGGCTCCCACTGATTATTATAAAAAAACGCATCTGATGAAGTTCGAATTTTGGAAGATCTAAATAATTGAGATGATTTACTTAAATAAAGAGCCAATAGATTCACTTCAGCGATGAAACATTATTTAAATTAAGAAAATATTAAATCCCACATTATTTCAAAGATCAGAATCAAAGAGTTTCATGCCGAATATAGTAAACTATAAAAGTTTTGGCAGATTGTAGCGTAAGCTAAAGCACATAGTTCAACATTATGGCAACTCATAGCAAAGGTGTGTAAAGTTCTGATCACTATTCTTAGTATTTCTCATAATGTAAAACAAATCTTCTAGGTGTATAATGTTATACATTATGGTGGAAGGTCACTACTCAGACTGGTTTCGACCTTTATTGAGGTCTCATCAGTGAGTAGGTAGACCTAGGTTCCCCCCGAGTTGCGGACTGGTAGGCTGGTTCTCCTTGAATTCTGATAACCCGAATTTTGAGGACTCGAAAGGGGTTATCATTTTATATATATAGGGTCGATTTAGGGACACTGGGATGAATCCAGCTTATAGGTTATCAGTGAAATTAATATTTGTAAAGTTTCATAAGATGCAATACTGGTGGACACCAAGAGAAAGTGTTTAAATTTTTTACTACAAATGATACAACCAAAAAACTTATTAACTACTAATAACAGAAAGTCTAGCCATAGGCAGTCCTTTTTCACCAGTTTTAGAAAATCTTTATATGGAAGCATTTGAAAAATAGGTCCTAGAAAACCATCATAAGCCTAAATTATGGAAAAGGTATACTGAAGATGTATTCTTAGTCTGGAACCATGGACTACCTTCACTTCTGCATTTTCATGATTACTTCAATCATCAACATCCTAACATGAAATTTACTTATAAGTTAGAATCTAATGGTTCACTCCCATTTATGGAGCTTCAAATACTAAGGAATTTGACAAATTAAAAGTATCTATATTTCAAAAGCCTACACACACACACACACACTGAAAGATATCTAAATTATAGACCTCAAAAACTGGGTATTATTTCTATATAATAGGAGCTCGTCAGCTTCTTACTGACAAGGATGAACTAATATTCCATCCTTGTCATCCTTAAAGAACTTCAATATTTAAAAAACACTTTTCTTTAAAATGGATATAATGACCTCATTATCTGCAGACTACTTACCAACATGAGATTAGAGATATTTGTAATGATGAGGAAAACAGAGGCTTCATCACTTTTCCATAAAAGGGGGAAATCTGGAAATTTCTGATAAACATCTAGAACAAAAATGATATTAAAGCAACTGATATAACCACAAGAAAAAACACACACAAGGATATAAGAATATAAGTTACTTTCATAACTCTGCTACTAGTATGTTCTTTGTTGTGGTTATATCAGTTGCTTTAATAAAAGCAACTGATATAACCACAAGAAAAAACACACACAAAGATATAAGAATATAAGTTACTTTCATAACTCTGCTACTAGTATGTTCTTTGTTGTGGTTATATCAGTTGCTTTAATATCATTTTGTTTTAGGTGTTTATCAGAACTTTCCAGATCCTCCCCCCCTCGTATATTAGTTTTATTTCCATAAAACTAACAAAAATACTTACAGAATATAAGATCAAAACTTCACCACTTTATTAGGATGAAGAAAAACGTGACCTGCTTAAATATCCAGATGTCTATCAGCCATGGTGTGAATGCAAGTCATCTTACTATGGACAGACAGAAAAATCTATCCAGTAATGCACTGAAGAACATATCCATGATATTGAATACCGAAGAAGTGATGCCTCAGCTTTGTCATTGCATGTACTCTCTTCAGCTGATCCTTCAGCTGATAAGACTATTTGGGAATGAGACATCATGGTGTTGTGGGGTAAATCTGAACTATTACACTGTTGCTATGCCATAACTGAGAGAATAACTTGGGAATCCTTAGAAATAGCATTGGATCCAAAACACATGAATATAAACCCAAGTATCAACTTGTCTGAATACATTGTTAGCCAAATGCATGTATGCAAATCCATAAACAAGCATAATGTGCTCAACAATGCAATGCACAATTAGAAACATTTTAAAAACATCAGTCTCTTGCATAACTGCATAGTGATTGTCACTTGTGTTAGTCTTTACTGTTTGTCTACAAGGTTTTTATGCTTATGCTTGAAAAAATCCTATGTAATTAGGATGAAACATCATTCTGTTTAATTAAAATAATTATTACCATCTTATTCTGGTTTCCTGCCTTATGAACTCTCAATATATATTCATAAACAGGCAAAGTCTACATACTTCTATATGTACATATTCAATTAGAAATGAATTCTTACCTTAATCAATGGTAGATGGTTTAAAAGATGCATAGGGAGAATGTCAGGTGCTACAGCAGTGACTTCAAGCAAGTTATAAACAACAGTGGCATCTATATTCATAACAAAACAATGTATAATGCAATTTGTAAGGAGCTACTTAAACAAATATATGAAATAAGAGTATCTTTACAAATAAAATTTATTATTATACCAAATTAAAAACTGGTAAATGGATGATTTTCATTTGCTTCTTTAGCAGTGGAATAATGAGCGATTATCTTTGAGCAATCTGAATGTTAAACTGTTTACAAAACTGGCAATAGGTAAGATGGCACTGTTTTACAAACAGATTAATGTATAATAAAATTTTAAAGAAAGAGAATTAAAGAAGAATATTCAAGGAAGACAAACTCAAATTACTCTATTTTATGCAAACTTAAGCACCTAGAAGTTACTAGTATTACTTGCACAGGATTGCAAAAATCAGTTAGACAGCAGTCTTCTCATTTTACTGATCATAGATTAACTGACATGTCTAGTGTGCTGCTATTCTCCAAGAAGTCAGATGGAGAATGGCAGACTCCATTAACAAGCCAATGCAAAAAAGTGTTAATTATATCTGCTTAAGGACAAGGCATCATTTATTGGCATAAAACCAATTTAAAGAAAATTAATGACTAAGATGCCTCCATTTATCACAAACATGCATTCTTACTGCATGTTTGTGATAAATGATCCATTGTTCTAGCTAGTTTAACAATATGTAGATTCTGTAGTTATGACCAACTTAGTTCAAGACAAATATTGAGATCAATTTCTATTATCATTCTAAAAGTGCATAAATGAATGGGCATTTCATGCAAAAGACTAAACATGAGCAAATTATCTCCACTGAGTCAAGAACTCATCAAGGAAAGTTGTACATCACCCATACCAACTGTCATACTTTCTCAGTGTGGAATACAATACAAGACTCCTGTTAAAGAAGTAAGTTAAAGCTATTGTTAACTGCCTGGTATATTCCCTCAATGCACTCGGTGGTATACAGTCCTTTAGCCTTATTGACATCATGTTTACTTAATTCCTCATATAACTCCTGCTCACTCACCATCAGTGCTCTCTTTCCTTCCCAATGCTCTCAAGTATTGCATGATGTTACTTTCACAAGGATGAAATACCTTTATTAATTGTTCATTTAACATCTCTACTATATCCTCCTCAGTGGTTCATTCTACTATTCTCTCCAAACAGTGTAATCAGTTAACGATCCTTCAAATAGTCAAACAAAAATTGCTTTCTGAATGGGGTCAGATAATCAGTACTGTATATAAGTGATGAATTTCATTGTCCTGCATGAGACAGCCATCCTGCTTATTGGAGGCCTCAAGTAAGTAATTAAAAAATATTCCATGTTTAGTATAGAGAAAAGATTTTTTACATAATCTTTTCAGATTATGTAACATACACAAATACTGACTGAAATGAATATTAAGTTAATTTAATTAAAACTGCATACATATATATATATATATATCATTATCAGTCATTGTCGATCCACTGCCGGTGTTGATCTTGTCTTCGAGCAATATGCCCAGCCCATTCCCACTTCCTATGATGTTAGACACTACTTTGGTTTGATTTCTTATCCATGTATTCCTTTTGTGATCCATTCTTGTGACACCAAGCATACTTCTTTCCATACTAAATTGTCATCATCATCATCAAATTCCTGCCATGTACCCTCAAGGGGTGTACAGGATATGATAGTACTACATGAAAAAATTACATCATTACTAACTTCCTATCTACAATTTTCCTAAAAATCAGTCTGTTACTTGTCAAGACTCCAACATTATCAGATCTTATATTTCTATTGTCTAAGGCACTTTGTACCGCATCAATCCACTATATCTTGGTCTTCCTCTGGGTCGTTTTGCTGCCAACCTGGCAGAGAACACTTGTTTCGCTAATCTTTCCTCGCCCATTCTGTTTAAGTGACTATACTACCTGAGATTAGCTATGCTAATGCCTTCCTGGATGCTGACAATGTCAAGTTCTTTCCTAATATCCTCGTTTTTAATATGATATTGCCATTGATGCTATCTGTTCATGCCTCTAATCTTTCTCAGGACTCTCATATCTGCGGTCTCTAGTCTTTGGTCAAGTGTTCTACTTCTGACCCAGCTATCAGATCCATAAGTTAAAACAGGTTTGAACACTGTCTTGTATACAGCTAATTTAGGGTTCTGACTAATTTCTCTCTTATTCCATATGAATTTATTCAATTGACTTCCCTCCATACCAGCTTTGCTGATTCTATTGTCTATTTCTATATTTAATTTACCATCTTCAGTAAAAATTGTGCCTAAGTAGCTGAAATGTTTTACTTGTTCCACAGGTTCTTGCACTCACAACACAGTTGACATTTTCAATGTCTTTGTCTTTTTATTGCTGACCTTCATACCATATCTATTACAACAGCTATTCAATTTAGTCAGAGAATCTTGCAGACTTGTAGTGGATTTATTTAGAAGTATAACATCATCCGCATAAAGCAAAGAGCTGACATTAACATCTCCAATTCTGATATCATGTTTAATACCACTTTCCCTCATAATGTGATCAATATAGATAATGAATAACAGAGGAGATAATGTACATCCTTCTCTCACACCAGATTTAACATTAAACCATCTTCCTGTACTTCCTTCAATTATAACTGCTGCCTTACATCTCAAATAAAGACTAAGTATTGCTTGATATAATGCCCCATTGACACCATATAACTGCAGCGTATTGAATAGCTTCTCTCATGGCACCTTGTCATATGCCTTTTCCAAATTAACAAAACTTAAATACAGATCTTTGTTATATTCCCATGCTTTCTCGACTGTTTGTCGTAAAGTGAAGATCTGATCCTGACACCCTCTATTTGGCCTGAATCCAGCTTGTTCTTCACCCAGCTTTTCTTCCACAATTCTTCTCAACTGTTTCTCAAATATCCTTGCATAGATCTTGCCAGGAACACTCAGTAGGGAAATACCTCTGTAATTCTCACATTCAGTTTTATTTCCCTTTTTATATATTGGTACTATGAAAGCTCTACTCCAATCATCGGGAATTCGTCCCTCTGTCCAGGCCTTCTGAACTATGCAGTGAAGCCACTGTAAGACTCTTATACCACCATACTTCAACATTTCTGGTCAAATATCATCTACTCCTGCTGCCTTTCTGCATTTCAAGCATTTGATGGCTTTTTCTACTTCAAGTATGGATATGTATTCCTGACTGCATGCCTGGTCAGTGTTTTTTACCACTGTGCTATCATCACTGCTTGTTTCATTTAGCAGTTTTTCAAAGTAATTACTCCATACTTAAAGGATATCTTTTTCTCCTGTTTTCATGTCACCTTTATCATCTCTAACTCCTTCTACAGCACTCTTTCCACCATTCCTAAGCTTCTTCAACCTCCAGAATATTTTGCCACCTTCTTGATATTTCTTTTCTATATTCTTGCCAAAGTCCTCCCATGACTTTCGTTTAGCTAGTTTTACACAGTGTTTAGCATTCTTGATTTGTCTCTATATTCTCTAAAGCACAAGCTGACTTATTTGACAGGAACTTTTGATATGCTTTCTTCTTTTTCTTCACTGCCTCTAACTTCCTGTGTCCACCAGAGAGTTCTGATTTTTTTTTATCCTTGCAGACAACCTTACCACATTCCTCTCTGGCAGAATCAATCAATGTTTTCTTCAGAGTTTGCCACTGAATCTCCAAGGTTTGATTCCTGTTCTAAAACTCTTTCATTTTTTCTTCAATAATCTTTGTGTATTTCAGTCTACAGTTCCCATCTGAGAGCTGCTCAACTTTTATTTGCTTTAAAACTTTCTTACATGTCATTCTTTTCAATATGAAATTCAATTTTATCCTGATCAAGACTAAATAGTGATCAATTCCAATTTCAAATCCTCTGTACACACTGGTGTCCTGCACCAGGGAGAAAACATCACTATCAACAATAACATAGTCAATGAGACTTTTCTTATTCCTAGCCTCTTCTCTCCATGTGAATTTGTGCACATTTTTATGTTGGAACATGGTGTTAGTAATAACCAGTACATGTCCTGAGCAGAAATCCAACAGGTATTTGCCATTATTATTAGCTTTGCTCTTTTCTCCAAATTTTCCCAAAATATTTTTGTATGTCTCACAATCATTTCCTACTCTGCTATTTAGATCCCAAACAAGGACCAACTTTTCCTTTTTCATTGTGTCAGTTGCTTTTTCTAAAGCTTCAAAAAATTCCTCCACTTCTACCTTAGTAGAACCTTCTGTGGGACCATAGGCACAAATAAGTCTCATTGTCCAGTTCCCCATTCTCATATTTGCCCACATTACTCTACTTGAGACTGACTGCCATTCAAGAAGATTAGCCTCGTATTTTGTGTTGAATACTATGGCTACTCCTTCTTTTCCCTGATTATCATTGCCTGAATATAACATTTTGTATTTATTGCTCAGAAAGATCTCACCAGTTTTGGTGTTTTTTGTTTCAGTCACCCTTATTATGTCGATCTGGTACTTATCTAATTCCTCAGCTAGCTCCATTTCTTTGCCATTCAGGCTTCTTACGTTGATAGTACCGATCTTTAACTCTGGTGATGTTGAGTTGGGGTTTGTTTTCAGATTTGTTCCGGTAGCTGACTTTTCGCTGTTTGACCTGGTTCAATGACAAACACAATGGGGGCCTTGTTTAACTGGGCGACGCCCCAGCCGGCATGAAATTATGTCATGTTTTACCATCATTTTTTATTTTGGTTTAACCAATAAGAATACAATTTGGTCGGCTAAATCCCAAATTGCCAAATTGCGTTGTTCTTAATTTTTAAATTTCCTTTGCATTTAGTGTCCATGTTTCACAGCCATATGTCAATATGGGTAGAATACATTGGCTAAAAACTTTTCTTTTCAAGCATAATGGTAGTTGGCTTTTGAATACTGAATGTAATTTTCCAAATGCTTTCTACCCATGCATCATGCATCTTTTAATTTCATCCATGATATTTTGTTCCATTGATATCTGTTGTCCTATATATATGTAATGATCTACTTGTTTAATTTCATCATTATTGATTTTTATTATTTCAATAGCTAAGGTTGGACATAGCTATTGAACATAACTTGGGTCTTCTTTTAAGTTTATCTTTAGTCTAGCTGTTTTGCTAGCAATTTGGAGTTCATGGATACGAGTCTGTAATTCATGCGCAGTTGAAGTAAAGGTAACTGTCATCTGCAAAGCATAAATGGCTTAAATATCTTCCATTTATCTTCAGACCTTTCCTTTCCCAATCAAGAAGTTTGAATATTTCTTCTAGGCATGCTGTGAATAATTTTGGGGATATTGTGTCACCCTGTCTTATACCTCTCTGTATTTCCACAGTAGAGAATTTTCCATTGAAATGAATTGCTGCTCTGGCATTGGTGTATGCTGATTTGATGGTCCTGATGTATGGCTCCTCTTCTTGTTGGTTTCGTAATGCTTTAAGTATTGCACAAGTTTTTATATCAAAGTATTTCTCATAATCAATAAAACCAAGACATAATGGTAACTGATATTCATTACACTGTTCAATAATCTGTTGTACAACTTGAATATGATCCACTGTACTAAAGCCCCTTCGAAAGCCTGCCTGTTCTTTTAGTTTTGCTAGGTCCAGAGTTGTAGAAAGCCTATGAGCTAAGACTTTTGTGAACACTTTGCAAACCACTGATAGTACACTGATGGGTCAGTAGTTTGCCAAGTGTTCTACTTCACCTTTTTTATGCAGCAGAATCAGGGTAGCCTTCTTCAATTTTCTTAGTACATCACATTTCTTCGGGCATAAAGTAAATAGTTTTGCTAAGAGTTTCTAGATCATTTCTCCACCTGCTTTTAGAAATTCAGCTATAACTCTATCCTCACCGGCAGCTTTTCCATTTTGAAAGCTTTGGATGCTCCACATAACTTATTCTGGTAGAATCTGTGATACTTCACTATTTCGCAGTTTTCTTCTTCTTCATTTAATTCATCATCCTGATATAATACTGTGTAAAATTCTTCAATTCTTTTTGCAATAGCATATCTATCTCTGGTTATGGTCCTATCTTGTAGTTTGACAGCAACCATTTGTTTATTGCTGTTTGGCTTTTTTGAGACTACAGTTGGTTTCAATTGTTTGTTGTAGGAATTTACAACTGAATTTTCTTCTGTGATATGTTTTCTGATCGTTTTGCACAATTCGGTGTATTCAATTTTATTCTGTAGGTTATTTGATTATTTCATTTGTCTTAATTTCTTCATCAGCTGTTTAGTTTCTTCAGAAATTCTGTCTTGTTTCTGTTCTGTGGTACCAGCTATTTCAAGTGAGTATTGTAAAAGGTTTTGGGTAATAATGTCATTACTTTCTGATGGATCAGCATTGTCATCTATAATAAGATTTTTAAATCTATTTTAGTTCATGTTGGAATATATCTTTTTTAATGTTGAGTTTGTGTTTTGTGTTTGACAAAGCAAAACATCTATGTTTTGCTTTGTCAAAACATTTTTCTTCTTTCTTTTTGGCAGTTTATTTGAATCTTACCATGTACCATACGATGGTTTATAATATACTACATATCACAGCAAAAAAAAAAAAAAGTCTTTTTTTTTTTAAACTTCTTTTACAACCATATCAAATCCAGAGTAGTCAAATAAAGTGATGCAATTTGGCTTTTTGTAAACGACCTCTCCAATATCGTGTTAATTTTTATAACTTGTATCAATGAATCTTGTGAAGGATCCCGCTTTTTAATGATGGAACGTCATTTAATGACAAAACATGATTAAGAAAAGAAATTATATTTCACTGAGGTACAAGGTTATACTGTAAATGCTTAACAAGAAAACATGCTTTCCATTTCTGACTTGATAGCTGTTTAGAACTGTTGGTTCTCATCTGAGACTAAGCAGAAACCTTATGAGGACAGAAAATTTCTTTATCTGATCTGTGATGAAAATCAACAGTTAGAAACAGCTATCAGGTCAGAAAAACCTTAATCAAAAGCACTAATAAAAACTAAACATACAGGCTCCTGATAGAGCTTGTGTCTTTTAAATAGTCCAATACCAAGACAACTCTGATTCTAAAGGGTGTATTCTTATAAGCTCTTTGATCAATTTTGAAACTTTTAAGGCCAGAAATATTTGGCTATGAAGGAAGAGTGTATTTTTAATATTGTTTCATCCAACAGTTTTGCAATGCCACATATAAAACCTTCTAGGTTTTTCTGTCAACAATTATAATTTACAATTTTTACTTTTCCAACATGAAACTGCTATAGTACTGAAAGAGTTTTCCCCTCATAAAAGTTCTTGCCTAGTATCTGGTAAAGACAAACAGTTTGAAACAGCTATTGTTATACCCTGATAAGTTAAGAATGTTAAAATTCCACTTATCATGGTTTAACAAGCAAAGAAGTAAAAACCCTGAAAAATAATTAAGTAAACATGCTTGTACTAAGTGGGTATCATTCTAAACTTTAGAGAATATAGATTTCATTGATTTAAGATGAAAGAAATAATTAATTAGCTCAAGGAGAATTTTAAAATGTAAAAGAAAAAAAAAAGGGGGGAATTAGATAAATATGTATAAAGGAAAGTTGACTGAGACAAAGTGTAAATTAAGAGTTATAGGTTTTGTGTTGATATTAAATTCGATGTAAGAATAACTCATAAAAGAAACACTAGAACGTATTCTGTGTGAAAGATAGTCCAAGGTTCAAGGACACGCTGACGATTGCCCCTCGCGGTCGTGTGAGTGAACAAGCACGGAGAAAACGGACATTGTGAGGTCATGTGACATAGGAAATCGAGGTGCCGGATGAACAGCGAAGTGTTTTTTTTACCGATAGGGTGAACGTATAAAAGGGTTAGGAACCCCCCTTTCGGTCTCTTGGTCTTTCGTCGTGTGGCGTTTTCACATTAACTCGAGTGGTGAAGGTTAGTCTGGTGCTGGTTCAGGGATGGCCGAACGATACCTCTAGACTAGGACGATGTTACAGCGGGTAACCCTGTCCTAGATTCCCGGAAAGTAGCAGCAGACCATGCCATTGAAAGGTCAGCAGATGTACGCGTCCTGAAGTCTAAGCTGGTAATTACTATGAGGTCTTGACCCGAGGTAGATTGAAGGAAACAAAGAAATGTCCTAATGAAACAGAGGATAGACTAAAGCAGATGCAGACGGATAGAGGTACCATCGAGTGGAGATAAGTAAAGTTCATTATTTATATGAATGTAATCTGAATATGTATTAATATGTGAAGCTTTATTAGTGAAGGACTCAGATACAAGTATAGGTCAGGACTGTAGCACGTGTGTTTTATAGAAAGTTATGAGGGAATGGTTATTAACTGAAACTGAATCTTTGTATGTTGAAGAATAGTTAATGTTACCAGTGGTTAGTAGAGAATTTAAATACTGGAATTTAGTAGTAATCTAGATGATATAGAATTACTTACCTTTGTGTGAATTTACTTGAGAAAAAAATGTGTTCAGAGATCATATCTGATGAAGTCAAGCTAATTAATTGATTTAGATTAAAATGTGTTTTATTTAGAGTGATGATTGTTCTTGTATGTTAAACTGTAATCTTACAAACAAATAAACCTTGCTTGATTTTAACTAAATATATGAGTCTGTGTATAGAATTCGATGCGCCACTTGTGAAACTCATTATGGATCTGAGCAGTAGTTTAATTTAATAAAGTTAAGGACATGATTGCAACCCTAGGTCACATGAGTATATCTTCTAACTTACTTCTTGATTGAGTTATATCTTTAATCTAATAATTCTAAGTGGCGCAGTCTAAAAATATAAATTTCTTAGGATTTTAAGAGAAGTAAGGTTTGAGGACTCTGTCACATTGAATTTTGGCTCTACCCTGAGGCTATTTCTTTGTGTGATAGAGATACCACGTGACCCTTGTAGAAAAGACTTCACTTTTAGCGGCTTGATATAGAGATATAAGGAATAATATTGAAAGTGGACACAACATCTATTAGGCCAATGAAACCGTAAAAGTACTAATAAAGGCAAAACAAAAAAAAATTTATTGTTATGCTGCAAGCAAAAGATAGAATGAATTTGAAAGAATAACTTTATTGAATGCAGATGGTACTCTAGTGTCGGAAGCTAATGAAATTGTTCAGTAATGAGTGCTCACTTTGCTAAGAAATATCAACCAGGTGTATGTAACATGGTGCACAGTACTACTGCTACATTGGATGTAGAGCTAAAGGTTATGAAAATGAGGTCAAAGAGATGTTCCATAACTTGGATAAGAATTTGTCTATAGGGACAGATGGAATATCAGCCCATTTGCAAAAGGAATGTTCAGCCAAATTGGCAAGGCCTTTCATATGTTTGTATAACTTGAGTCTCAGCTCAGGAATGATACCACAGGAATGGAAGGAATGTTGATAGTTCCACTGTACAATGGTGATGCAAAAACTGATGTGTCTAACTACTGACCTATCAGTATCTCTGGAGTGGTAGTGAAGATTTTAGAGAAGTTGGTAAGAACTCGCATACAGAAATGGGTAGACAAACAAGCTATAATCTGCAAGGAGCAGCATGGGTTTACTAAAGGAAGGTCATGTTTCAGGAATTTGTTCATATTTTATAACAATGTTACAGCCGAGTAGGTTAAAGAGAATGGATGCACGATGATAATGTTGGATTTTCCTAATGCATTTGATAGGATGCCACTTGAAAGGCTGTTGCATAAACTGAAGAATATGGGACCGGAATATAAACTCTTGACTTGGATCAGAGGGTTGACAGACAGATATCAAAAGTGGTATACAGTGGGTGTGAATTTGCTAGATTTAAGGTGACCAGTGATGTACCTCAGGGTTCAGTCTTTAGGCCATTATTGTTCAATCTATACATTAATGACCTCAGGCTAGGTCTAATATCAGATATACAATTGTTTGCCAATGATACAAAGATAGGCATGGCAATCAGGGATACTACTGATATTCAGCATTTACAACAGGATTTGAATAGGCTGGAAATTTGGACAAACAAAAATGGCTGTCAGTTTAATGTTAGTAAGTGAAAAGTTATGGACTTTGGCATGATTAGAGTTCCAGTGGCATATTATATTAGTGGAATTATGCTACAAGAAACTGAGGAGGCAAGGGATCTTGGCATAATTTGAATTTGAAGTTCAAAGGTCACATAGCAAAAGTTGCAAATACAACTCAGAGGATAATTGCGATGTTGAAGCGAACCATGACATGTAAGGATAAGGAAGTCATTTTGCCTCTTTATAAGGCTTTGATAAGACCACACCTGAATTATTGTGTGTAGATATGGTCTCCTGGATTCCAAGTGGATAAAGATGTGGAGCGGGTGCAAAGAAGAGTTACAAAGATTGTATCCAGATTATGAGGACAGATTGCGAGTACGGATTGAAGACTCTGGTTAAGAGGAGAAAGAGGGGGGTGATATGACAGAGGTCTATAAACTTTTGAATGGGTGTTACAGGATATCATCTGATGAAATTCTTCATTATAGGGAAGGTGGGGAGAGAACACAAGGGCATTCATGGAAGTTAAGTTTGTTTACAGTCAAGAAAGGGGTTAAGAGATAGGATTTTCTCCCAAAAGCAGTAAATGAGTGGAATAATTTGCCTTTAGGGGTGGTGAGTGCATCTAGTGTGAATAAATTTAAAGGAAGGTATGACAGCTGGTTTGGGTGATTTATAGCTTCCCGATGAGTCCTTGACTCCCTGGAGGTCTCAGATAATAATAATAATAATAAAAGAAAAACACCTGGGCTTCTAAGCAGACTGAGTCTTTTAAGTAGTGCAGTATCAAAGCAACTCTGATGACAAAGGTTGCATTCTCATAAGCTCTCTGGTCAAAACCCAAACTCAATTTCCAAGTACCAAAGGGTAATGGATTTTTAATATCCTTCAACTCAGTAGTTTTGAATAATTCAGGTGAATGGTATTTGAAGCTAACAGTTGTAGTTCTGTAAGGAGGATTATTATATCTCACTGGCAGTGCATATCATTTGAGTCTGAAATGAGGACATAAATGTTAGTGAAGTGTAAAAGTGCTTGTGAGTGAACTTTTTCCATGGAATTTTTATGTTGTTGTTTTTTTTGCTGTTTTTGTATGAAATTTTTCATGATCTACAGGGTTACCAATAATTTCTGATGACATCTTTCATAACTGATAATCATACATAAAGGAAGAAGCATGTAGTATGATAGGGAAAAGTACATGAACACAGCTTCCACGAAGAGAGTGACTAGTCACTGACCCATGATTGGCCTTGACGGTATCCCTTTGGTACTAGGCCCCAGAACACACACACACACACACACACACACACACACACACACACACACACACACATACATACACACACACACACTCTCTCTCTCTCTCTCTTCAGACATTTGGTAATATAATAAAATAAATTGATATAGTAATAAGAGGATTATTTGCTATCTAGCTGGGAAGGCCTCCAGACACATTACCATTAAGTCAGTCCTATGTGCTAACAGCCAGCCTGCAGAATCACCAAGTGTTGATAAATACTTGTGCTGCATGTCTGTTGTGGTGGAGTGGGGAGAAGCACCCAGAAAATTACCACAAAAGTATCAGTCTACTTATTAAAGACCTACAGTGGCTAATAAGTAGGCTGATACTTCACTAAACAAAGAAAGCTGAATACCACCCAAGGGAGAGGGAGTGTAGGCTGACATTTCCTCCAAATGAGGAAGATATAAATTGGCAATACTAATCTAAATTACCCATTTCTACAAGTAACAAGAAGAGTTTCATTCATTAAAAGGCCATGGGAAGGTGTGAATATTCTGGATGGGAAGGACTATATATATGGCACATCACCAGTCCATTTTGGATGATGGGCAATATGTATATGTGTGTGTGTGTGTGTGTATATATATAGCTGGGGCACTTAAGGGTCAAAGCTATATAACTGAGAGGAAACCTCCACATAGCCTTCAAAGGAATGCAGAGAACCGACCAGGTCTTCTGACCTAATTTTAAATCTTCACATTCCGTGGTGTATCCTGCTGGGTATCTACCTGGATACTGAATGGATGAGGATGGGCTGCCAATTTGGTATTTAGCCGACTGAATTGTATTCTTATTGGCTTAAACCAAAATTAAACACATAGCCTTCAAAGGAATGCGGAGAACCGACCAGGTCTTCTGACCTAATTTTAAATCTTCACATTCCGTGGTGTATCCTGCTGGGTATCTACCTGGATACTGAATGGATGAGGATGGGCTGCCAATTTGGTATTTAGCCGACTGAATTGTATTCTGATTGGCTTAAACCAAAATTAAACACATAGCCTTCAAAGGAATGCGGAGAACCGACCAGAGCTTCTGACCTAATGTCCAATACTCACATTCTCGTGGTGCATCCTGTTAGGTATCTAACTGAATGGATGAGGATGGGCTAGCAATTTGGGATTTAGCCGATCAAATTGTATTCTTATTGGCTTAAAATGATGGTTAAAATTTCAACTGATGGTTAAACAAAGTGCCTGTTGTTTTTGCAGGGAAGCAGGCCCAACAGCAAAAAGTCAGCTACAAATCCTAAAACTTACCCCAACTGAACATTACCAGAGTTCAATGTCAGTACTATCAACATAAGAAGTCTGAACGGCAAAGAAATGGAGCTAGCTGAGGAATTAGATAAGTACCAGATTGATATAATAGGGGTGACCGAAACAAAAAAGACCAAAACTGGTGAGATCTTTCTCAGCAATAAATACAAAATGTAATATTCAGGCAATGACAATCAAGGAAAAGAAGGAGTAGCCATAGTATTCAACACTAAATACAAGGCTAATCTTCTTAAATGGCAAGCAATATCAAGTAGAGTGATGTGGACAAATATGAGAATGGGGAACTGGACAATGAGACTTGTTTGTGCCTATGGTCCCACAGAAGGTTCTACTAAGGTAGAAGTGGAGGAATTTTTTGATGCTTTAGAAAAAGCAACTGACACAATGAAAAAGGAAAAGTTGGTGCTTGTTAGGGATCTAAATAGCAGAGTAGGAAATGATTGTCAGACATACAAAAATATTTTAGGAATGTTTGGAGAAAATAGCAAAGCTAATAATAATGGCAAATACCTGTTGGATTTCTGCTCAGGACATGGACTGGTTATTACTAACATAATGTTCTAATATAAATATGTGCACAAATTCACATGGAGAGAAGAGGCAAGGAATAAGAAAGTCTCAAGACTATGTTACTGTTGATAGTGATGTTTTCTCACTGGTGCAGGACACCCGAGTGTACAGAGGATTTGAAATTGGAAGTGATCACCATTTAGTCTTGAGCAAGATAAAATTGAATTTCATATTAAAAAGAAGAACATGTAAGAAAGTTTTAAAGAGAATAAAAGTTGAGCAGCTCTCAGATGTGAACTATAGACTAAAATACACAAATATTATTCAAGAAAAAATGAAAGAGTTTGAGAGCAGGAAACAAACCTTGAGATTCAGTGGCAACCCTTGAAGAAAACACTGATTGATTCAGCCAGAGAGAGTTCTGATTTTTCTATCTGCAAAGATAGAAAAATCAGAACTCCATGGTGGACACAGGAAGTTAAAGAGGCAGCGAAAAAAAAGAAGAAATCGCAAATAAGTCAGCTTGTGTTCTTAGAGAATACAGAGACAAATGCAAGAAAACTAAAAACTGTGTAAAAATGGCTAAACAGAAGTCATGGGAGGACTTTGGCAAGAACATAGAAAATTAATATCAAGAAGGTGGCAAGATATTCTAGAGGTTGTTGAAGAAGATCAGAAATGGGGGAAAGAGTGCTGTAAAAGGAACAAGAGATGAAAAAGGTGACATGAAAACATGATAAAAAGATATCCTTGAAGTATGGAGTAATTACTTTGAAAAACTGCTAAATGAAACAAGTAGTGATGACAGCACAGTGGTAAAAAACATGCACCAGGCATGCAGTCAGGAATACATATCCATACTTGAAGTAGAAAAAACCATCAAAAGCATGAAATGTGGAAAGGCAGCAGGAATAGATGATATTCGACCAGAAATGATCAGGTATGGAGGTATAAAAGTCGTACAGTGGCTGCACTGCATAGTTCAGAAGGCCTGGACAGAGGCTAAAATTCCAGATGATTGTAGTAGAGCTCTCATAGTACCCATATATAAAAAAGGGAAATAAAATTGAATGTGAGAATTACAGAGGCATCTCATTCCCGAGTGTTACTGGTAAGATATATGCAAGTATACTTGAGAAACGGTTGAGAAGGATTGTGGAAGAAAAGCTTGATGATGAACAAGCTGGATTCAGGCGAAATTGTATTTAAGTTTTGTAGATCTGCAAAAAGCACATGACAAGGTGCCAAGAGAGAAGCTATTCAATACGCCACAGTTATATGGTGTCAATGGAAAATTATATCAAGCAATACTTAGTCTTTATTTGAGTTGTAAGTCAGCAGTTAGAATTGAAGGAAGTACAGGAAGATGGTTTAATGTTAAATCTGGTGTGAGACAAGGATGTACATTATCTCCTCTGTTATTCATTATCTATATGGATCACATTATGAAGGAAAGTGGTATTAAACATGATATCAAAATTGGAGATGTTGATGTCATCTCTTTGCTTTATGTGGACGATGTTATACTTCTAAATAAGTCTGCAAGATTCCCAGACTAAATTGAATAAATGTTGTAATAGATATGGTATGAAAGTCAGCAATAACAAGACAAAGACGATGAAAATAGGCAGAAGCAATGAAAATATCAACTGCATTGTGAATGGAGAACTTATAGAACAAGTAAAACATTTCAGCTACTTAGGCATGATTTTTAGTGAAGATGGTACGTTAAATATGGAAATAGACAACAGAATCAATAAAGCTGGTATGGTAGGAAGTCAACTGAATAAATTTATATGGAATAAGAGAGAATTTAGCAAAAACACTAAATTAGCTATATACGGAGGCTGTTCAATAAGTTATAAGACTATATTTATACAGAAAACAGATTACCTTTAATCGTCATCATTTACATGGTCTTTTTCGAAGTAACTACCGCGAGACGCAATGCATTTGTCCCAACGTTGCATCCAATTCTTAAACACATGTGAAAGTCTGTTTTTTGAGAGTTCTTTCAAAACCGCCTCTGCAGCTTTTACACATGCTTTGTTGCTTTCGAAATGGCGGCCTCGTAGTGGTTTCTTGAGCTGAGGAAACAGCCAGAAATCGTACGGTGCGAGATCAGGACTGTATGGAGGGTGTGGTAGGATATCTATGTTTTCTTCTGCAAAACGTCCACTACACAACCAGCAATATGTGGCCTTGCATTATCGTGGTGCAATAAGAAGCCATTCTTCAGCAATGGATGCTTCCTTTTGACGTGCTGTTCCATTGTCCGTAAAACATCCGCATAGTATGAGCCGTTTACAGTATTCTCGGGTTCTACAGCGTGTTGGTAAACAATGCCTTCATAGTCAAAAAACATTATGGTCATAACTTTACCAGCCGATTTTACAGTTTTTGCTTTCTTGGTGGTAGGCGAAGACGGATGCTTCCTTTCACTGCTTTGTTGTTTCATTTTAGGGTCATAGTGATACAACCAAGCTTCATCTACTGTAATGATGCGTTTTAAGAAGTTGTCGCCTTCTTGTTCCAGTCTTTCTTTCCATTCTGTGCACACATCCACTCGATTGTGCATTTGCTCCGGTGTCAAGAGTTTGGGAATCCAACAGGCGTAAACACGTTTCAGTCCCAAATGATCAGCCATGATTGAGTGAACACTTCCCACAAAAATATTCAAGACAACATGCAACTGGCATACTGTAATTCTGCGATACTCCTTGATGATAATCGCTGCTGTGTTGATCATTGTCTCTATGATGGACGTTGAAGGTCTTCCCTCACATTCAAGATCTTCCACATTTTGCCTTCCTTCCTTAAAAGTTTTATGCCAGAGAAAAACACTTGCCCTTGACATTGCTTCATCGTGGAAAGTTTCGCGTATCATGTTAAAAGTGTCCGATGCCGATTTTTGCAAATGCACACAAAATTTAATCGCATAACGCTGTTCCAAAGACGCTTCCATTTCGACAACTGGTCGCGGCTCGTAGGTGCGCCAAAACAAGCTTGCGTTTAGTCACATGACACTCTGGCACATCAGCCCATATACACGCCATGTATGAAACTCTTTTGTTAATACAGACAGCAACATTTCTTTATTCCACAGAAATTAATATTGTGATGAGTGGTTTTGGGACAGTAAAATTAGTCTTATTACTTATTGAACAGCCCTTGTACAAGACAGTGTTTAAACCAATTTTAACTTATGGATCTGAGAGCTGGGTTAGAAGTAAAACACTTGACTAAAGACTAGAGACCGCAGATATGAGAGTCCTGAGAAAGATTAGGGGGCATGAACAGATGACATCAATGATAATATCATGTTAAAAACGAGGATATTAGGAAAGAACTCGATATTGTCAGCATCCAGGAATGCATTAGCAGAGTTATCTCAGGTAGTATGGTCACTTAAACAAAATGGGAGAAGAAAGATTAGCAAAACAAATGTTCTCTGCCAGGTTGACAGGAAAAAGACCCAGAGGAAGACCAAGATATAGGTGGATTGATACAGTAAAAAGTGCCTTAAAAGATAGAAATATAAGACCTAATAATATTGGAGACTTGACATTTAACAGACTAATTTGGAAGAAAATTGTAGATAGGAAGTTTGTAATGATGTAAATTTTTCATGTAGTACTATTATATGCTGTACACCCCTTGATGGTATCTAATAACACGCAGAGCCTGCATAGGAAGCAGGAATAACGCGTAGTGAAAGAAGACACCCCTTGATGGTATATATATCAGGAATTTGATGATGATGACATATATAGCTGATATGCAGTTTTGTCGCATATCCATTTCTATTGGGTGTGTTGTCATGGCTTATGCAACCTGTGCTACATAATTCACGTTAGTTTGACCACATAATTTTTATCGACATATGAAAGTTTTAAGAGTGTATAGCACATCAATGCTCATCTTAATTGGTCTAATAAAATTAATTGTAGGATTACTTTGAATACTTTAATATATCAACTAACTGTAACAAAATCTGTGCAGAGTGGGAAACAATGTGTTTGTTTTAAGATACAAACACATGCGGGTAGAATTCAAGAATTTGATGATGTATATTTATGATACTAAGAATTTTACAGTAAACAATATAGCAAACTTACCAGAATAAATAGGAAGAAGTTGAATATGCAAGTTGATATAGTGGTGAACTGAAGATGATTCCAACTTCTCTGTATGTAATAAATGCTTTACATAGCCAGCTATTGCAGGTGCTTGATCCTGACGGCGGTCAGATTCCATTAAATCTACAGGAACACCAGCACTGTCTAATAAGCATCTTCTCATGTAATATAAAATCTGAAGAAAAATAATATATATACATATATATATATATTTGTGTGTGTGTGTAATAAGTATTTAATAATATGGTTAGAAATCATGTTACTACTATTTTGTATACAGAAAAGATGACTTCTGCATTGATTTAACCTTGCTATCTTCCTGGATCTGAATCACAATAATGAGACCTCAATAAAGGCCGAAACTAGTCTTGATAGTTTCGATAGTTTGGACCTTTTCAGAATGTTGTGAAGTAAATGGCTTATATGTACATATCTACTTATGTACATATAAACTGTGAACATAACTGAAATGCAAACTCTGTTTGCTTATGCTTGGGTAAAAAATTAAAACAAGCATATAATTTGTCAAATATAATATATATATATATATATATATATATATATTAAGGATACCAAGTAATTTTATAAACTTGGTTTTTTACTCCTTCTACCAAGTAAGCAAAACAGTTAAGTTTGCTGTTATATATGCGTGTATATGTGTGTGTGTGTGTGTATGTATGGGCATATATTCAAGGTGTGCTAGGTATGTGGAGTGCACCCACGGAACAGTAATATCACCAATATTATATTTTTGCATTTATTTTTGTTAACGTCTTTCCCCTTACTGTTTCCTGGCTTTTGCACGATTCCTAAATTAAACATAATATACTAATCTTTCATGAAGAGGACACTTTTCGACCAACAAACATTGCATCACATTCGCTTTATTAGCCAGTGTGCAGTCACAAAAATGGACATGTCTGAGCCATTTCAATAGACATACAGATGCTGAGGGTCAAATTCTTAGCATTCCAGTGGTTTTTAATCACCTATATGAGAGGCAGGGTGTGTGATGAGACAATAGCACCAAGAAATCAGTGGCTGTGAGTGGTTATTATGTCAACCAATCTAACTGAACGTTGTCATTTGTCTTGAGATGCTGTTTTTGTTTTCTGAATTTCATCTGTTTTGCATGCATGAAGTGTGAACTGGCATGTTTAGGATACTGATATAGATGAGTTTTAAATACATAATTTTCTATAAATATTATAATTACAGCTATTTTGCTTGCTTCAGTTTAGGAGTACCCCTGTTTAAATGTCATTGGCTATTTACTCAAGGATTCTTAGGGCATTATGAGTGTAAATGTACTAAAAAGTATATGTAGCCTAAGGAATAGAAAATTGCACATACCTTTTTCTGGGTGTTGTGGCTTTTCCTCAGTCTGCGATGTCGAAAACTGCAGAGTGTGTGTGGCGGGGGGGGTAGGCAGTTTGGTAGAATAAGTTAGAAAAACCCGGGTTTTTTCGTAATATATAGAAACATATACTTTTATATAGGGTGGGGAAAAAGTGAAAGGGTTAATTTTTTTAAAATAGGGAGGGGGAAGGGGAAAGGTGGTTGACGGGGTGTGGACCGTTTCGACTATTCGTGGTCGTCATCTGAACACATTGGGAAAGTGGAAGCTATGTCGGGTCGGGTGAGTGCTTCTGCTTTAGAGGTGTTTGTGTTGTCTCCTATTGGTCGGGGTTGTGACCTCAATATTATGTTGTGAAGCTTCCAAACCTCGGAGATTATGTAGGGCCTGTGTACGTTGATGAAGTTCGCGTCACACTTTATTGCTATTGTTTCCGATATTCTGAGCATTGTTTCATTGTCTTGTCTGTCTATTATGATGGCCTTGTCTATCTGCGGGGTGTGTTTTTGTTCAAGGGCGTGAATAGCTATTTCCGTTTTTCCTGTGTTTTGTATACGATTTTTCTTTTTGATGTTGCGTTTTTTAGTTTTAAATGTTCTGGAATAGGGATGTTACAGTCACGGAAGTGTTCTTGTAGTCTTGCCCATAAAGACCTGATGGTGGAACCTGTGTAGGTGATGTCACAGTCTTTTTGTGAAAGCAAGCAAAATAGCTGAAAACTGAAGCAAGCAAAATAGCTGTAATTATAATAGTTTATTAAGAGGAGTAACATGGGAGTTTTCCCAGAAATAATATACATAATTTTCTATAAATAATTTATAACTTTTTTGCCCATATTTATAATGGGAAACAGTGTTGATGATCTACTGAATGTCCTGTTTTCTACCAGAACTTTTGGGGGTTGTATGACTATGATGATAGTCTAAGGAGGTTGGAACTTGTGCATAAATAAGTAAAATTAGTTATTTCAGTATTTCTTTGGTTCAATCTAGAAAAATAATAATATCCCAGGTGATTACATTTTCCAATTTCTATGCATATTATATGGCTGTATTTAAATATCATATCAAAATTCAAATTATCCTTAACTCACTCTAATATTTGCTAATGATAATCTAATCTCATCATGAAATGTAAACCTTTTCTGCTTCTCGAGCAGGAAGCATAGCTACTGTTCACTTGACCTTTATGTTTTCCATATTTAAAATTATATTACTTGATAAAGTATTCAAAATTATCCTACAATTAATTGCATTGGACCAATTAAGATCAGTTCTGATGCACTATGCACTCTTAAAATTTTCAAACATCAATAAAAATGCAATCATATGGTCAAATTGATGTGAATTTTGTAGTGCAGGTTGCATAAGCCACATGACAGCACACCCAACCTAAATGGGCATGAGATGCCATGTAAAGATAGATAGGGTAGTCAGAATTGTGGCTGGCATGCAGCACTTGCAGAATGATTTGAACAGGCTCTATTGAAGGCATGTAAAAATGGTTGTCAGTTCAATGTTAGTAAACATAAAGTTAAGCACTTGAGTGTGTTAAGCAATCCAGTGGCATATATACTGGTGGGATTATGCTAGAAAAAACTGAAGATAGCTAGGGATCTTGGAATATTAGTAGACAGGAAGATGAAATTCAGAGCATATAGCAAATACTGCAAATACAAATGAGAAGATAACTGCAAGGCTGAAATAAACACTGACGTAAAGATAGTAAATCATTTTGCCTTATAAGGATTTGATAGGACTCCACTTGGACTACTGTGCTGATCTGATGTTCTGGTTTCCAAGGTGATGAGGTACAGTGCAAAGGTGTGCATTAAGAATAATATTGAGATTGTGGAATATAGCTTATGAGGATAGATCAAGATTTTGCAGACTGTAGGCACTAACAAACAGAATAAAGCAAGATGATATGATAGAGAACTATAAACTTCTGAAAGGGTCACACAGGATATTCGTAAATGGACTTTTTCATTTAATGGAAGGGAAAAGAATGAGATGGCATTCATGGAAGTTGAGAATGAATGCAGTGAAGAAAGGGGTGAGAGCTAGATTTTTCTCTCAGAGCAATGCATGACTGAAATGGTTTGCTGTTTTAGGAAGTCAGTGAAAGTAGTATGAATGAATTTAAAAGGTACAACACCTTTTTTTTTTTTTAAGTGAATCCCACCCATCACATATTATAACTCTGTCATACATTATTAACTTTGTAGATGGACTAAGGTTTATTTTAATGTGAACACATCCAGAAAAAGTCATCAACGTACAGTATAGTAGCTTTTTTTTTCAAGCCACTTTAGGCTCCCAGTAAGAAGAAGTGATGACCTCACACCAGGCAATGAAATTCATCTTCCACCTAAAAGCATTTACAAGCACATATGCTTGTAGTAGAATCCAAACCCATTACCTATAGTTTGGAGAGCAGAGACACTATGTGCTCAGCCAATCAGGCCATATCATTCTGTATTCTTATACACTATTTTTATAATATAAGATATATTTTATAGTTTACCTTGTCTGCTTTAAAATCATAATGAAATCTATTGTTGAATTGATCTTGGAATATTCTGTTTCCTTTGATTTTTTTCCCTCCGTGACTGGACTCTTCACACTTCATATATGTATATCAATAAATTTAATATGAAACTTGCAAAATTAATTAATTCAGCAAGTGTAAAAAACTGAAAGATTAAATGGAAGTAATATTCACTGTTTGCTGTTTCACACCACTTATCCATTAAAACAATAAAGGATAAGATTTGGAACAACTGGTATCTGGAATTAATCATTTTTCTCAAGGAATTTACAAAGGCAATAAGTTGGTTTTTGTTTCCATATGACAGATCATTTCCTCATGATTAGAAGGTAATGACAATTGCCTTATATCATGAATCTGGAAACTCCTCATCAGTAAATATTCTATTGTATAGTAGGAGAAGGAGATGATGATGATTTATGGTTTCAATGGTGCAAGGACAGCAAAGGTCATACTGGGCCATATAAAAGGTTGTAGCTGTACACAAGGTAAGACAACCACAAACATCCATACCCGCAGTGAGATTTGAACCCACGACCTGTTAGCTGGAGAAAAGGCATGTTAACTACTCGGCTAATTAGGCCAGCTGGAGAAGATCAACAGCAGATGGGAGGGTGGGGGTGGGTAGGAGATGCTTAATTTTCCCATGATGGATGTCATCAAGTAATGAGGTACTGGCAGGAGAATGCAAAAGCGATCCTTTCAGTTCCTCCTTAACTGAATGGCTCACTGTACAGGTCTAATGCACTTGAAGAGAAATTTAACTTCTGTTATCTTGTTCTTTGAATATCAAAAATTCAGGAGGATATGGAGCTTTTGCTGAGCTTCTAGCAAAGCATTTTCCTAAAGTGCATCAAACTGCTTTATGTTCAGCAATTACATATCCATTATTTTCCAGGGTAAATGAATGCTGTGTTCGATTGTGTTCAAAAATGCACTTTGCATTTTCCAGATTTTATCTTATATCACTTTTGCACTGGTTAGAAGACTGACAGATGATATAACAGGTTTTTTGCACAAGCACGCTTAAAACCATGAGATTTGATGTAGAAGGGGATATGATATCTAAAATATACCCAATGCTCTGTCTTCGTTTTTGACTGCTTGGCAGCTAGGGTTTCACCAGACAGAGAGGAAAGTAAGATGAGATTTATGAAATTGCAGTTATAACTATCTAGAGAATACAATCTGTTATGTGCATCATTGTATAATTAACAGATGTTTGATCAGTTATCTCAGAATTAAATTTTGGTAAGATATGAAAAGATTTCCAGTCAGCCTGGTTGATTTTCCACTTTAGAGTCCATGAAGTAGAAAAAAAAAAGTGATTGTTTCCACATATGTTCTCTTCAACATCCCACAAACAGTGGAAGAATAGCACAGGAGTAGAGTATATAGAATATCAGCATAACACACAAGATGCTGTATCTATTATTAAGAGAGAGAGAGAGAGGGGGGGTTCTTAATTATTAAAGTCACCTATAAGAATGAGTGACTTTAATGGTTTGAGGAAACTGAAATATGATTATCAAGGTCAGTCTGGGTAAACTAAGAAAATAATGCTAATTATCATATATATCATATTAAGAACACATCATATTAAGAAATCTCACAGAGGCTACAACTTCCAGAGTAGTGTTAAAATGGATGTGTTGAAATGAGGTAATGCTGCCCACAAGAGTAGCAACTCCTCCATGAGTAGGTTAATCTCCACCTCTGTCTTTACAAATAATAGTTAAATGCCTTAAGGAGGGATCCTCACATGGTTTTAAATATGTCTCCTGAAGACAGAATCTGAAAGGTTTATGTTTTTACACAAGTATCTCAACACTAACAGATTGAAAGAATCCACAACAGTTCCACTATAAGAATTTTCCTATTCCTTTGGCTTGTAAACTTATCCAATTTCCTAGAGGTTGAGGACATTACATTTGTCTGGCTTGTGAGCATAAACTGATTTTTGGAAACACAGATGCCAAGTGTCGATCTCTTCCTCTGGAAAAAAATGTTTAATACATTATCTGATATGTCATGGTCTTTTTGACAAGTGGGTTCTCATTTCTTCTTCTTCTTCTCTTCCATTCATGGCAGGTTGTGTCCCTCAAAGATGAATTTTTGCCATTTCTTTCTGTCTGCTGTCTTTTTATGAAGTTCTAGTTCTATTATGGAGTTTAAGTGGGTGCTTTCTTTAATGTTGTCAATCCCTTTCTTTCTTGGTGTTCCTCTGCTGGGCTGTTCTTCAATTCTACCATTTAATAATATGTTTGGTAGTCTTTCTGGGTTCATTCTTGAAACATGTTCAAACCAGCTTAGTTGGCTCTTTTTTAGTGCTGTAATTATTGTTTCTTTAAAGTTAAGTTCTTCTCTGACTTCTTCATTTGTTTTTCTTTCTTTCCAGTTTGCTCTACCGATTTTTCTTAGGCATTTCATATAAAATGTATTGAGTTTAGTTTCTTTTTTTCTTATGATCCAGCATTCTGAGCCATAGAGTACTGTGGGAATTATCATTGTTTTATATATCTTTAATTTGAGTTCTTTGCTTAATCTTTTATTGTTCCATATTTTTTGTAGTCTGTCCATTGTTATCCATCCATTATTGATTCTGTGTTTGATGGTTTTGAAATAGTCTAGATCTTCAGTGATCATTGATCCTAGGTAATTAAACTGCTTTACTTGTTCTATATTATTGTTTCCTATTTTCATTTGGATTGCTTCCCTTTTTCTTCCTATTACCATTAGTTTTGTTTTATTAAAATTGATTTCCATATCATATTTGTTTGATGCAGCTTGGTCAGGATATTTTTCTTGGCTGTCTGTAGTGATAACTATGTCATCAGCATACTTTAAATGTGTTATATTTCTTCCATTTCTGTGAAAGTTATGCCTTCACACATCGGTAGTCCCTCATCTACTACTTCTTTTAGATACAGGTTGAATAAATATGGTGACAATGGACAGCCTTACATAACTCCTTTTTTAATTGCTATTTGATCTGTTTCTATGTTTTTGTAATTCACTATTGCTTGTGTTTCTGAATAGTAATTCTTGATACACTTTAATATGTATTTGTCAAATCCTCTGTTTTCTAGAATTTTAATGAGTTTGCTTCTGTTTATCGAGTCAAAAGCTTGTTTGAAGTTGATAAAACAGCAGTAGAGTTTTTTATTTTTGTTTCTCATAAGATCTGCTAATCTGTTTAATGTGAAAATTGTATTTGTTGTGCTTCTACTATTTCTAAATCCCATTTGCTCTTCTTCTTCCACCTGTTCTTCATAGGAATGTTTAACTCTGTTTTGAAGAATCCTGATGAATATTTTATAGGAATGGCTTAGAAGGGTGATAGGTCTATAGTTGGTGCAGGATCTGACATCTCCATTTTTGTGGATGGGTATGATCTGGCCTGTTCTCCATTCTGCTGGAGAACAGGAGATTTAGGAGTTAGACTACAATAACTTGGACAACTAATGCCTCGTAAAGAAAAGCAATCATGATTATAAAGTTTAGGTTTGTCCCAATTATCAGATGGGGATCAAGTATACAGATTAATGTCCTTTTTTGATATTTTCTTAACTGTAACCTCCTCAACATAAGAGGATTTCAGTGAATGACTAGCTTTTTTTTTTGCATTCTGATATGAGCTATTCTGTTGGTCTATCTTTAGTACCCCTTTTTCATCCTTCCACCTTTGGCATGCTTGGGACAGTTGATGCATTTAGGTTTCTTTGTGGAGTAAGACTTATTATCATGCTCTTTACCACCACACATGATAAAACCATGATACATAATTTGGGAAGGCTCATATTTCTGACATTTAAAGCATCTTAGTAAATTAGGGATGTAGACCTGCATAGGAGAGTTTAGATATCCTATTTTTATGGATGGAAATTTAAGTATGTCAAAAGTATGGATGACATTTCTCATTAGAACAAGAGAATCATTCCTACAATCATGATGTGTATCATACCTGTCACTCTTTTATTCCATTAAGCTGTGAACATATCTTCTCACCTGGAATATCAAAGAGATTTCATCCTACTATCACATCTCCAGAATAGTTGAATGTTTCACAACTTGTACCCCCCCCCCCAAACGTAGAGATAAGCGAAACGTTTGCTTATCTCTATGCTCTCTCCATCCATTAATTTCTCGCATATATGGTGTTCCTAAAATCCATAAAGAGAACACCCCATTACGCTCAATCATAGAAGGTATCAATTCTCCGACGTACAACCTTTCAAAATATCTTGCCACATACCTAAAAAGTTTTTCAGGCAAGTCACCATCCTTTATCAAGAACACTACAGATTTTGTTACATACATCAAGGATATTACAGTTAACAAAGATGACATCATGGCTAGCTTGGACATAACTTCTTTGTTCACTAATGTCCCAAAAGATGAAGTCCTAACATTACTCAAGGACAAGTTATCCAAAAAAATGTTAGTCTTGCTTACACATTGCATCAGGTCCAGTTACTTCAAATTTCAAGCAAAATCATGGACTGGCTATGGATAATCCTTTATCCCCTGTACTCGCAAATATTTACTTAGAGGATTTTGAAACCAAGGCTATCTCTTCCTTTATTTTAACACCTAAAGTTTGAAAACACTATGTAGATGATGTCTTCATCATTTGGAGCCATGGACATGATTCCCTTATGGTTTTCCTCGAACATCTCAATAGCCGACATCAAAGTATTAAGTTTACTGCCGAGCTTGAAACGGATAATTCCTTGCCTTTTCTTGATGTCAAACTGACTCGCTCTTCTGGTAAACTCAAAATATCGATATATAGAAAGCCCACATATACCAACAGATATCTGCATAGTCAATCCCATCACTTCCCTCCTCATAAGCTTGGAATAATTTCCACCTTGGGACATAGAGCCCGTTCTCTTCTGGATGATCCAAATGAACTTCTTACAGAAATAAACCATCTAAAAACTTCTTTAGAAGTTAATGAATATTCCAAGAGAATCATTGAAAAATTCCTTCTTAATCCTCCTAGACATCACTTAGAAGAAACAAATAGATTCAAAGGCAATATATCTATTCCTTACATAAGTACAGGTTCACATAAATTAGCAAAAGTTCTAAGAAAATACAATATCAGACCTTGTTCACTCCACTTCCAAAGATCCGTTTCTTAATAAGCCACCCAAAACCTTGTCATCATCAACTCGAATACCCTGGTGTATATAAAATATTGTGTAATTGTAATATTCCTTATTTTGGGCAGACAGACAAACCTGTCAAATTGCGTATGGAAGAACACATGAGGAACATTACTTACAAGAGACAGTGAGCCAGTGCATTATCAAGTCATATCCTTTTCTTGGCTAATCCTAATGATGAAAACTAAAGTCACAAAGTCTGCTGGGAAAAATCTACTAACATCTTCTGTTGCAATGATGAACTAGAGAGAAAAATCGTGGAATCTAGAGAAATCATCTTCAATCCTGTTCATCTAAATAATAACTTGAGTGACAACCTCCCAGATTGTCATTCAGCTGTAATCATGTACTGGCGTTCACATGATGCTGCAAGCACGCACTCTCCCAACAATGCAACAAACAAAAGAACAGCTTTAAATACAACTACAACGTTTTCATGCTAATTATGTATAGAGACTCTCTATGTTGTTCATAGTTTTTATAACCTTCAGTGTTAAGTGTTTTTTCTTTTTTCTTTCTTTTATAATGTCACCTGATGAAGGCTGTTACAAGCCGAAACTAGTCGTGTTTTTATATTAAAACCTTTTTACTTAAATCTCGGTTCTAGTCATTCAATTCTTTATATATATATATATAGTCTGTGTTAAAGTTCTATTGTTGTACACCTGTGTGTGTGTGGAACCACGCGATCTCCAGTATCTGATAGAAGAGCTGAAAGAGTCAGGCAAATTATAGGTGAGATTATTGTTCATATGAAGAGGGTCCAAGGTGATTTCTTTTGACTCTACAATGTGGCATTCTACCTCATCATGGCAAATGTGTAGGTTTGATGTTGTAGTACAATTTACTTCATGTTGGCGGCTTTCGTTGTTCGTGTTTATTGAAAACAGGACATGGCCTGACAGGGCAGTTGCTCTGGTTCTCTTATAAGCAATGTCTCTCTGGTGCTCCTCGAGACGTAGGAGAATAGATTTCTCCGTTTGGCCATAGTAAGGTTTTCCGCACTCACATGTGACTTTGTATACACCTGGAAATTGTAGAAGGTTGTGAGATTGCTAATAGTTGTTGAAACTTGATCTTATTTTTGGAAGAGTCGAGAAGCACGTTTGTATGTTGAATTTCTTTAAGATTCTACTCAGTTTTTTGGATAGTGTGCTGATATATGGCAAGGAGATATAACCATTGGAGTCGTTCTGTGTCTTTACGTTGCTACGTTGACGGTGGGATAACTGTTTGTTGATACTTTTTAAAGAGTAGCCATTGCTTTTAAAGGTCCATTTCAGATGTTGTAGTTCTTTTTTTAGTTCTTCATCTGATAGTACAGATCTTGCACGATTCGCAAGAGTTGATATAATACCCAACTTTTGCACTGGATGGTGATGTGAGGACGCATGCAAATATCTGTCCGTGTGTGTTGGCTTTCTAAATATAGAGACTTTTATTGATTCAGGCGTCTTGGTGAGTTTAATATCAAGGAAACAGAGGGAACTATTTTCTTCAATCTCCATGGTCAATTTTATATCCTGCTGGAGGTTGTTTAAATGGTTGAGAAACCTGTGAAGATTCTCAATACCATGCTCCCATATGAGGAATATATCATCCACATATCTAAGCCAAATTTTTGGTTTTAAACTAAAAGAGGAGATTGCCTTTTGTTCAAAATCCTCAAAAAAAATGTTGGCTAATATAGGAGAGAGGGGGCTTCCGTTAGCTAATCCTTTGACCTGTTTATATAGTTTACCTTCGAATTCAAAATAGCCAGAGTTTACACAGTGAGATAGTAGAGAGAACATTTTATTTGAAATCTTGTTCTTTAAAATATGGAGAACTTCTTGTGTCGGAATGTTGGTAAAGAGTGCTACCACATCAAAGCTCATCAAGATGTCAGAAGATTTGAGTTTAAAGTCCTTGATTTTAGAGATAAAATCTGTTGAGTTTTTAATATAGGAAGATTTTCCCACATAAGCTTTTAACGATGACGCGAGATATTTAGATAATCTGTAGGTGGGTGAGTCAATGCTGTCTACTATAGGTCTCAGTGGATAGTTTTCTTTATGAACCTTAGGGAGACCATAAAGCCTTGGAATCAGTGGGTGTAAAGAACGGATGGAAAGCCGTGTATTTCGTGGAATTTCTGTGGTCTTTTGTAGGAGATTATTGGTTCTATTGTGTATTTCTCTTGATGGATCCCTCTCAATTTCCGAATAACTATCTGACTCTAACAATGTTAAGATTTTTTCTCGGTAGTCTGTTTTATCTAGAACTACAGTTGCATTCCCCTTATCAGCTTTTAAGATGACAATGTCCTTGTTAATCCGTAGATTTTTAACTGCAAGTCTCTCACCAGGCGATATATTATCAGAAGGAGGTTTTGCGTTGTTGATTGCAAGAATTGCTTCTATGCAAAGTAAACTCGCGTCTGCGGTAGGAAGTAGCGAAGCTGCTTTCTCCATCTTAGTTAAAAGTAGTTCTTTAGGAATGCATTTTGGTGCCAATACAAAATTTAGACCTTTTTCAAGAATTTTTTCTTCATCGGGACTTAGCACGTAAGACAATTTGTTAATCACCAAATTTTTAAGTCTGTTATGACAATTATTTTGAGTAGACCTTTCTTGTCTTGACTTCAGTAAGTTGAACTTTCTGATTAGCTTGTGTTTCAGTTTTGATATCGTAATGTGCGGTGTGTACTTAATTCTTTAATGTAATTCCAAGAATATATATATATGCATATTATATTTATATGTGTACTTATATGTCATACATTTCCTGTTTCATAGTTTTATCAGATGATGTATCTACCGTGTCAGCACTTGGCTGGGATCCTATGAGGGCTCCTAAAAATTTGAGGAAGAAGGATTCACATTCAAAGAGGTTTTTGGCTCAGCACCAGAATTCCTTGCCAAACATGAAGACACACTGATGCCAACTATCAGACAAGCAATGAATGCAATTGAATGTGAAACAACAATGTTATCCTGGAGGCTGCACAAGCATTGCAGCAAGCCTCGGACCCATGTAACCAGCCCATGAGACTTATTGTAACACCACTGATCCTTGGAAGAAGTCCACTAGTCAACTGATCCTTGCAAGTGGTACAGGACTGCCTGTCTTGCCAAGGCAGGGACATGGCAGTCCAAGACTCCCGGGATACTCTATCTGGATATCCACTGGTCACACGACATAAACTTGGCAGCAGGATATCAGAGTCCAATGATGGCGATCTAGAAGATAAGACAGTACAGAAGAGTCAGAAGGAGAGCTAAGAATATAGGAAGAAAGCATAGAAAAAGAACGAAAAGCATCACTACCATCACTGAGAGGTCTTCTCCACTATGAACAGATGCTGTCACATTGTAGGTTTTCCCCCCTCTGAAAAACAGACAAACTAGACAGAGGCAGTTAAACTACTGCAGTCTTTGAACATACACTTCTGCCCTTTTGATGTACAAAAATCCACCAGTAAAAGTAATTATTACTATCCTTACCAAAAGTTAGGTTTATAATAAGATGCCAAGTTACTTAGCTATAAATGGAAACTGAGTCTAATACATAAAAAGGATGATGAAACGGGAAATGTGTAACATATTAGGTGGTGGTGATGATGATGTGGGGAGAGGGTGGGGAAATGATTCAAGCTCTGACCAAGGCAAAGCAATGGTTCTACATTTCCAAACAGTATGTGATATCATAATTTATGGATAACACCTGAATATTAATCTTGCTTGGTACACTTAATATCAGACAGCTGGACAGATTTGTACAATTTATAGAGTTATAAATTACACAACCGACCAACACCTTGAGTAGAAAAAAAACAGCAGATTTTTTAAATGTTGTAGATCTATAGTTATGAACGTATGCTAGAGGTAAATGGCAGACTAAAAAAAAAAAAAAAAGAGATCTGATTTGGTGTGAGGACTCTGATATTATTGATGGTAAGGGGAAGTGAAGGGAGATCATTCTTTGTCAAGAAGCATTACAAGGGTTGTTTGAAAAGTTTGGTAGAAAAAATAAGTTAAGCACATTTTTTTGGAAAAAATCACCTTTATTTCTCAACATAGTCTCTCAAGGTCACATTTGGTCCAGTGAGTTTCCAATTTTTTCATCCCATCTAAAAAAGTATGATTTGTCAAATTGTGCAAAATAGTCATTCTTGATAGCACTTATCAAGAATGACGACGTCATGAGGGTTGATGAATCATGGTACAAATTAAAATCTGTCTTCATAGAGAAATGTACCAATACCTTGTGTCCTGATAGAGCAGTAAAAAAGAAAGATTGGATAAAATAAATAAAATGATAACCCCTTTCGAGTTATCATTGAGATGGAAAGGCTTCTTGTTCTTTGGCTTCATTTTTGTCATTTTTCTGTTCTATACAGTAATTATGTTCTCCCTTTCATTTTCCTATGGCCTAGTTCTGTTTCTTGATATATACGTATGACTTTAGGGTGTTTTAGGTTAGTTAAGTAACTTAGGCTATGGTAATTCTGATTTGCATCGAAAATCACCTTACGTCGGTCCGTAGGAATGGATCTCCGACGTAACTCGAGGACGCCCTGTATAGGCAGTGAATGAACTAAAGAGAGAGATATAACAGCTGGAGTGAATGATATGTAGCCTCCCTTGATGAGTCTCTGCCTCCATGGAGGCATCTGATAACACCAATAATAAGAATACACCAGGAATATACGGTGTGAGATAAATATCATTATTCTAGAAAAAATTATTTCTGTAAATTGCTATAAATTTATAGAAAATATGGATAACATAGGGAAGTTGCAGAGGTCATTTCCACTTAGCATTCTTGTAGTGTTGTAAAAAGATAAGATTGAGAGAAGAATGTTCTATAGGGGAAAGTTTGTACATGGTTATGGTCTCTGTTAAACAAAGACCAAGAAGGAGAACTGGTTAAGAAATGATTAGAGGTGCTCGGGTTCACTGAATTATCTGCAATTCAGATGGATAAATGGATGATCTAGGATTTGTTAAATTAACAAGATTTTTCTCTATAACATATACTCTTAAAGTGAGAGCATAAACAACTTTAAGAACAACAGATATACACTCACCTCTTGAAATGTTAATACACTGAAAGGTAGAACTCTATTTCCAATCACATATTTTGCTTGACTTTTAATTCTATCTTCAGCCTATAATAATCAGAAACAGTAAATGTTTTTCTCATGAAGGTTTACTTCTATATGTAGAAATGCTGATTTAAGAAGCAAAAACTGTATAACCAATTTTGTAGACTGTGTTCAGCCAAGTGAATTAATTACAGTAATCAGATGCTTATCTCCCCCCCCCCCCTCCCTCTTTCTTATGATTAAAAAGCACTTATCTGGCTGAATAATGTTGCCTTACTTAAGGGCAAAATAAGGTTTTAATGCACTTCAATTCTAAATTATTTAAATTTAGATTAACTTAAATTCTTCAATTTAAATAACTCATCTAAATTACTTGAATTTATACACATTTAATTCTTATTAAATGTGTATAATTATTTGCCATAATTTCATTTAGGTATTTCATATTAAATTTCATAATATGGTATTTGCTGAAAACATTTAATGCTTTCAACAAGTACCACATTAGATTGTTATCATCACAAGTCATAAATGCAACTATGTTTCATAAAGGAAACTATCACAATTTTAGGTGCATTTTGCAAAATGTGTATGTGCCTATTAGTCACCTCTCATTATGGAAAACTCAGAGGGACCACAGAAATAATTTGTTATAGTGATAATTTGATATCCTGAATTTTCTTTAGAACAGTATGAATACTACAAATTGCCTATGCAGTTCGCAGTGTTTGTTATAATGAAAGAATTACTTGTAACAGTGTTTGCTATAATTGTCTCCCACCCCAGTGGCATATTCTGCCAGATAATGGCAGGGTGGTCTGAATATATTGAATAAAGACCAACAAGGCCACAGAGGAATGTCAACTGAATAGCAAGGGAAATGGCTATCCCTTGGGCTCTAGCTGGGGTCTGGTCTCTTCTTCTGCTTACTCTGAGTCTGACTGCTTTCTTTTATGTCCTATTTGGTCTCTCTCTCTCTCTAAACCAACTCATTTTCTTCTGACCCTGATGCTCTTCGAGTATTTGAGGGTCAGGTCTTTCTTTTCTGACTTAATTCCTGGGTAGGATAGGGATAGCTTTACTCAGTAACATATCTAAGAGAAGGTAACTCGGAAATCAAAACCTGTTCCAAAAGGTTGGGTTCAATGACAGGCCAGCTCGCTGTCTGTGTAAACATAATATTTCTATGAATTTCAGAATGGAAGGAAGGAAATACCAGAAGATCTTTTCAGTAACAACTTTTCAAGAAACAGACAATGATTTTTGGGACATGGAATGTATGAAGTCTAAATAATAAATATCCCAAGATAATTCAGGAAGTTGAAAAACAAAAAGTAGAGGTTATGGTCCTAACAAAAAGGAAGAAGAAAGATAAAGGTTTTGAAGTAATGGGTAAATATCTACATATATGGAGTGATATGTCTGTTCTCATAAAAAGTAGATGGAAAAACCAAGTAAAAAGCTAAGAAGTAGTAGTAAATGAAAGGTTTATAAAAGTAAATCTTGAAGTACGTGGACTGGGATTTTTCATTATTGAAACATTTCCCATGTGACAATGCCTCACTTGATGAAAAGGAAGAATTAGAGATCTCAGAGAAATTATTGAATTAGCAAGTTAATGCAAGGAATTATTAGTGTTAGGAGACTTTAATAATCGAGTTGGGAAGAGGAATAATCATTATATGGTAAGACGTTATGGAGAAGATTATGCTAATGATAATGGGCACAGGTTGATTCAGGTGTGTGGAAATGAGAAGTGTCAGGTGCTAAATAGATATTATCAGAATAAAGATATACATAAAGTTTACATGGATCCAGCCAACCAGATGTCTGAAGTCAGTACCTGATTTGATGATAGGCAGACAGGAATGAATAGCAGTAGTACAAGAAGTGAGAGTGCTCTGTGGAATTAGAGGTGGGATAGATCATTATATGATAATAAATAAGATTGTGTGTCCTGCTACATCTAGAAGGCGAAATACTTCACATGATGATGGTAGAGTTATTGAGATCCCCAGATTCAAAACAGGACTGTTACAAGATGATAGTATATGGGATTTATATATACGACATCTTGAGAAGAAATTGAATCTATCCAGAGAGGGATCTGCATCTGAGTTGTATGACCATTTAAAGAAATGTTTACATGAGGTTGCTGAAGAGATCCTTGGATGACTAGAATGTATGAATCAACAAGTGAAGATGGTAGAATGGATAAGTCAACAAGAGAGCACATAAGAGATGGCTAAGCAGCAACACCTTTCAGGACAAAAAGAAGCAAAACAATATTAAGAGATAAGTGAAAAGAATAGTAGTCAAAGCTAAAGAAGAAAGTGTGAGAAAGAAAGTGCAGCAAGAATTGAACACCTGGTGGGATATAATCGCTCTTCTGAGGCCTAGCAATTTGTACGACAGGTACGAGTCCCTTATACATCTCGAGTAGGATTTAATATTATTTCCCCACAAGCTTTTAAGAGATACCATGAAGATTTATTATATGAGGATAAGGTGAATATCAAGGAGATGAGAGGCTGCTGTCAGGAGAAACAACATCTGAAGTGACATCGGAGGTGGTGAGGCAAAAATGAAAAGGCAGCTGGCCCCTTAGCAGAATGGCAATAGAAATGTTCAAGTATGGTGGTAAACAAGCTAGGTAGGAAATAACGATGTATACTAGAATATTAATTATAAAAAACTTTAATTAATACTTTTCTATATTTCAGAAATGTTACATTGCCATCATCAGGGATCAAAAAACAATGATATGTACATGCAAGGCACCAATACTGAGCAAACGAGGCTGAATAAAGGCAACAGAAGCTGGGTCTAGAGTCCCAAACAGTGCTCCCTTTTGGGCTAAATTCAGTTGTTTTGGTCACTGGGCTGATGTTCTTAAAAGTATGTATGCTTCCAAGATTTGGGCCAGTCTCAGGAAGAGTCGGATGAATAGTCTTTCATACTTGTAACGGCTGCGGTGTAATAGAGTAACCTTCTTCCAGTGTATCCTGTGTGGGGGGGGGTCCAAAGAATGGTCAGCAAGTCCTGAGTGGCTGTATATTGGTGGAACTGAATGTAGTCCTTGTGTTTGGATATCCTGATATTGCCTGTTTGGCCATAGTAGGACAGTTTATAACTGCAAGGGACCTAATATACTCCTGGTAGGTCTAGAGCAGTGGTTGCCAAAGTGGTCGATATCGACCCCCAGGGGTCGATAGAAAAATATAAGACATCATTGTACGGGTAATATTTAATTCGGTTAACTTGGATTACCTCCATCCTGAATGACAATGCAATTAAGAGTGAATCGTGGGAACAGTGACATGAATAGGACCGTAAGATGGAGCAAGGTCATGAAAATAGTTATGGAGGCCAATCAAGTAGGCCAAAATGACGTATTTACCAATAAACGGATGTCTGTGGTTCCTGCCTGGCCAGCGCGGCTGCTTATTTACTTATACTTACACGTATTCGATCCCAGTCACATTTTTGTGCATCGAAATATAAGTGAGCGTTAATGTTCTAAAATTCATCAACATATATATTATAATTCAATCGTTATTCATTCACGAACTAAACTTCTCTATGTTGAAGAGTTGAGCGGAGCTGGTAGTAATACCAGTAGTTTATTAATACCAGTATATTAATTTCACTAGTAATACCAGTGATATTACTAGTGATAGTAATAGTAGTAGTAATAGTAATATAATAATATATACTATATTATACATACAATAAACACCGTAACTATAAAACAAACAATCTAAAAACTCACATAAGCGTCTTTTTTTGCTTGTCCTATTATAATTACATAATAGTAAAATAGAGGGGGTCGATAAAAAGTCAAGAAACTCTTGAAGGGGTCGACGGTCAAAGAAGTTTGGCAACCACTGGTCTAGGAGAGTGTGGCTGGTCACTGGTGGAGTGGACAAGAGATGCCAATTTATTATATGGTATGTGACTGGTTGTAAGGTGACATTTCCTTAGGATTTTTGTTAATTTTTTGGATGTGCCCTGGATATATATGGAATGGTGACAGATTTTGAGTAATCTCAGCTTTGAAGTTAATGTTATGTTTATTATTTTTTGGATTTTTTTTGTGGGTTGTAGCCATTGGCTAAGAAAGTGTTAAGAATATGGTTAAGTTTAGTAGTTAGGGCTCTGTTATCTGAACAGGTTAATTTTACCCTGTTATATAGGGTTTTTATAATCCCATACTGTTGAGAGGGAGGTGGTGTGACTGCATCTACCTGTATGTGTAGGTTTTCTGTAAATGGAGAATGCCAGGGATCCTTCAGGCTGGTGTGTAATCAGAGTATCTAGGAATGGGAGACTGTTGTTTAGCAAACTGGATCCTTGGGTGTTGATTGTTTAGGTGTGTTAAGAAACTGTGGAGTGTATCCAAGCCATGCTGCCAATAGAGAACACATCATCAACATAGTGTAGCCAGATGGTAGGTTTCTGTGGGGCAGAGTTTAAGGCTTTTTCTTCAAAGGTCTCCATAAAGAAGTTGGCCAGGTTGGAGAACCCATGCCATTCCCCTCTATCTGTTTGTAAATTTTTTCCTCCCAAACAAAATAGCTTGAGTTCATAGTGAACTGAAATAGGGCTGAGATATAGGGAGGAAATATGGATTGGATGAGATCTAAGGTATCTCTGAGCGGGACACTGGTGAATAAGGAGGAGGAGACAACAAAACTGACCATTATGTCAGTGTGTTGGAGTGTGAATTTTTCTATACTGGCTTTAAAGTGGGCTGAATTTTTTTTGTGTGCGAAGGTGTGTTTGTCAGTATATCGTGAGCACTTTGGCTAAATGTCTGGCTAATTTGTATGCGGGTAAATCAATGGCATCCACAATGGGATGTAATGGCACATTCTGTTTATGAATTTTTGGTAGTCTATATATCCAGGTGGGGTCTAGAATTATAAGGTTTTAATCAGTTTGTAACTTCCACAGGCCAAGAGGTAACCTTTATAAGTAGCCTATGGAGTATTCTGATTTGTGTGCTGGTGGGATCATAGTCCATAAGTAGAATGATCTAGTAGTAAAGAGGCAAGCTTAACTGAGTAAAATGACTGGTTTAAAACCACAGTTTCAGTAAGGAAATACCGTGAGTAGACATATTACTAACTATTATAATAACGGAATTAACTCACGTCAATTATTCTTTATTTGTAGAATTTTCACCTGAGTATCACAGGTATCATCAGTACAGGTACAAGGCTAATTAAACAATAACTGCTATATATTCACAAAGCGCCACCTAAATAGCCAAGGTTAAATTTCCTAAATTTATTTAAATTATTATTATTTATTTATATTTATTTTTATTTCTGACAGGTTTTAAATAATTTAAATTTAATTATTTAGTTATTTAATTATTAAATAATAATCATTTAATTATTCAATTATCATAATTAAAAAAAAAATTTCTCTCTCTTTTTTTTTTTAATATATACAGTAAAACCCCTTTTTTACACTTTTCAGGAGACTGATGGAAAAAAGTGCAAATAGCAGGAATGTAAAAAAAACATTAAAAAAAGGCTAAAAGATGACTTACTGCTAGCATGTGAGTCTACATAGTAGATTACAAAATTTAATAACTGAAAATAAATGAATTTACAATGTACTTAGATTTATCTATTTAAAAAAATCTTTAATTGTTGATTGTTTTTGCTTTTCTTTTTTTTTTTTTTTGACTTAGCACCAGATTGCTTTGCATTGAGTTCAATGCTCGAAGTGTTTTTTTACTATCGTGTTCAAAGTGGACACGGAGAGTCCAAGATCTTATGGTAAATGCACATGTGTTCCGGCATACCAATTTACACATCACAGAATTGCCATCTTTTCTTCTACCGAAATACATTTTCTGTCTTTTTTCTCCATGTTACTAACATGGATAATCCACCACCGCAACCTGAAAGCAACTTTCACACGCTAAATTACGTTGCAGAAATTCTGCAATATCAATTTGTACTGTGATTGAAAAATCATGGTATCGCTCATCACTACTGCATGCACGCAGGTCACCGTGATGGCAGAAACGAAACTACAGCTGAAAGCAACGCCACTTGAGAACAGAAATGCGCAGATTTCTGCTGAAATCGATTCGAAAATCGGTATTGCCACCGAGAAAAAAAACACAAATCATGGGAAATAACGTCCACATCAAGTTGTTAATGGCATGAAAACAATACATCATGAGAATAGGCCTTAAGACGGAACCAACAGAAAATGATGTAAATGGCAGGAAAACGTAAATTGCGGGAACGTAAAAACGAGGTTTTACTGTATATATGTGTATACAATTATATGTTAGGAAAGATTTGCTGCTTTATAAAATACTATCTCCCACAGGGGGAAAGACGTAAACCATCAGATCTGATTAGATTAGGAGAGTGTAAAGTTTCACGTTCCTTTGTATAGCCGTTCCATTAGAAACCGACTTTTGTCTTGTTCCACTTAACTCTATGTCTGGTGTTGATGGCATGTTCTGCAATTCTAGACTGTTCGGGTTCAAGGTACTGGATGTATGACTGGTGTTCTTCTAACTGGGCCTGAGCAGATCTTCCTGTTTGTCCAAAATATGATAATCCACACGAGCAGAGAATCTGGTAGATACCTGGATAGCTGAGATGTGGGAGCTTGTCCTTTGGAGACATTAGGAAAGTGGAGATTTTTCTGACGGGTTGAAAAGCCACACAGATATTTAGTGGTTTTAGCACCTTAGCTATGTGTTCACTAACCCCTTGTATATAGGGGATAGGTATACGTGTAGGTTCCTCTGTACTTGAAGAGAATGCTGGAGCACGAATACTTAAAGCTCTTTTTATGAAGGACTTCTTAGAGCCATTGGATATGAAGGAGGAATTAATATACTATAATTCTTTTGGTAAAAGTTCTTCTGAAGAACAAAAGGAGTGGGCTCTATGAACTAGTGTTTTTATAGTACCTGCCTTTTGGCTGGGATGGTGATGTGATTCAGCGTGGATGTACTGGCCTGTATGAGTCTCTTTCCTATAGACTGCGAATTGTAGATAACCATCTGGTTGGCGAAGAATCAAGAGGTCTAGAAATGCTAACTGCTTATTTACTTCTACTTCTAGGGTGAACTAGATCCTTGGATGAAGTGCATTAATTTTTGAGAGAAACAGTTGTAGTTCTTAGGTGCCCTTCCATATGGCAAAAATGTTGTCCACATATCTGAACCAAATGTTAGGTCTGGGTGTAATGTTGTTAAAGATACGTTGTTCGAAATGCTCCATGAAGTAGTTGGCAATAGCACGAAATATTGGATTACCCATTGCTGTCCCTTCGATTTGTTGGTATAACTGGTTTTTGAAGGAAAAATAACTGGACTTTATTACAAATTCAAATAATTTGACAATGTTGTCTGGAGAAAATTCTTGGTGTAGTAATTCTATGCTGTCCGCCAGCGGAACATTCGTAAATAGCGAAACAATATCTAGACTAATCATAATCTCCGAATCATCTAGATGCAGATTGGAAATTTTATTTCTGAAGTCCACAGAATTTTTTATATATGTAGCAGTTCTTCTAGTTGAAGAAGTGAGTAAATTTGACAGAAATTTTGATATTTTGTAAGTGGGACAACCTGTACAGTCTACAACCGAATTCCATTAAGACGCTGTAGCTAGAGCATCTGTAAATATGCAGAGCCTTTGGCGATGTAAATCAGTGTTTAAATTTAACGCAATTCAGGATCACGTTATCTCGGCAGCATTTTAGAAAGGCTAAATCAATTCAGTTGTCTGGATATCTTCAGCTACAACTTACCATATTGCCAGGCCTTGTGTGCAATAGAATCTCCACAGTAGCAAAAGTGTTAGTAAAGTACTACAGGTCCTGACAATGATATTCAACAAAGTGATTGCAGGTGAGAATATCCCTTATGGTTAGAACTTGTCACATAAATCATCAATCCATAAGGACAATAAGAAAGCTTCCCAAAATTATAGAGGAATAAGTGTTGTGCCCAATTAGCAGGATATTTAGTTGAATTACATGAGGGATGGAATTGAATTTAAAACATCCCCAATAATATCAGAAGAACAATCTGGTTTCAAAGCAGAAAGATTTTGCAGGGATAATATATTTTCTTTATCCCCCCCCCCCAAAAAAAAAAACAATTGCTAAGAATGAAGAGCTCCATTTAATTTTTGTAGATCTGGAGAAAACTTATATTGTCCCATGGAAGACATATGGTGAGTATTGAAGAAAGCAGGAATAGATGAACAGTAGAAATGGTGCAGGAGATGTAGCAGAGATCTAGATCTGCTATAAAGATTCTATAAAAAATAATTTAGGGTTACACGGTGGTCAGCATTCATAGTGAAGAATTTATGGAGACAACACACTTGTTAGAATAATTACTTTACTATTAATTAAGAAAGTAACATTCAAATTTTGATCTCTGTAATGAGGTCATAATTAGGAAATATAGATATGTACAGGATACAAGCTACGTGACACTACACTACACAAAAGTAGGATGAATCTAAATGTTTGTTAATCATGTACCCTAGCCTGATCTCTGGTGGAAAAAAAAAAAATAATAATAATAAACAATTTCTGAAGTTCTCTTGTATTTACGATTTTCTTCTGTTTGGGGATGTTCTGGTTGCTACATGGGTTGAAAATGGGTTCTCCAAATCCTTCAACCCTGTATAGCATCCAGAACAACCCAAACAGAAAAAAATCTTAATATGAGAGGACTTTAGAAATTATTTAATGTAGTTTATTATTTTTACGGCTATTTTTGCCTGTTTTCGTTTAGAAGTGTCCCTTATTTAAAATACATTGGCTTTTTACTTAAAAATTCTTAAGGTATTATAAATGCATTTTATGGGTAAATATATGCAGACAAACAGAGGAAGAAATTTTGCACATACCTTGTTTGGATGTTAGGATGTCTTCGTTCTCCATACTTCTGCTGTTAGGCTGTTAGGGGGGGTGGATGGGAAACGTGGGGATGTTTGAGGCAAGGTGGGAAGATTAATAAGAAAACCCTGGGGTTTTTAAAATAATATATATATATTATTATATTTAAGGGCACTTCTTTGGGAAAGGGAAGGGTTTTATGGGAAACAGGGACAGGGGGAGAGCATTAACAGGGTGTGAGCTGTTTCGATCGTGTTATCGTCATCGGAATATTTCGGGATAAGTGTAGGGCTCTATCATGATGGCTTGGTGCATCTGCTTTAGGGGAGCTTGTGATATTGCTAATTGGTCGGAGTCGTGACCTAATTTTTATGTTGAGGAGCTTCCAACACTTGGAAATTAGGTAGTGTCAGTGGATGTTGATTGAGTTTTTGTCACATTTTATGGCAATTGTTTCCGATAATCTAAGCACTGTTTCGTTGTCTTGTTTGTCTATTATTATGGCCTTGTCAATTTGCAGGATAATGTTTCTGTTCAAGGGAGTGAACTACAATTTCAGTCTTCCCTGTACTCTATTTTTCTTTTTGATGTTGCATTTTTTTTTGTGTTTAAATGTTCTGGAATAGGGATGTTACAGTCGGGGAAGTGTTCTTGTAGTCTAGCCCATAAAGACCTGATGGTAGAACCTGTGTAGGTGATATCACAGTCTTTTTGGCAAGGAAATTTGTAGACTACATTGTGGTGTTCTAATATTTCTTTGTGTGTGAGAGATTTAATGGGTTTTAAGAGAGTTGCTAATTTTTGGTTCATGGTGAATACTAGTTTACAGTCCGTGTGTTTGAAAATGTATTTTTAGGCTTTGTATGTGTTTTGGATGTAGGGCAGTTTGATAACCTTTTGTGTTGGGAAGTCTGTTTTGGTTGTAGGGTTGTTTTGACGGGTTTTTGCTGTTCTGTTTGTGTAATTATTAGTTGTGTGGGGTAGTTGCGATTTTTAAAAATCTGTGTTAAATTATTTAATTCCATGTTGAGATAATTACAGTTAGTTGAGAATTTGTAAGCATTTATAAATTGTGATAGGATGACCGATTTTTTTAACTGAATATGGATGGTATGAACTTAATTGAGGTAGTTCCCGATATGCATGGGTTTGTGGTATATTTTTGTGGCTATTTTGTTGTTAGTTCTGATTAACATCAGGTTTAAGAAATTGATGGATTTGTTCTGTTCAGTTTCCATGGTGAATTTTAGTCTGTTGCTGTAATTGTTAAGGGATGCTTATAAGGTGGTGATGTGTGTAGGTTCTCCAATGCATAGGAATTCGTCCACGTATCTGCCATAAAAGGTGATGCCAGGGGGGGGGGGGGGTAGGAGTGATTCTATGTGTGCTAGGAATAATTCCGCTAGTTGTCCACTGATGTTTTGGCCCATAGGGAGACCGAAAATTTGAACATACATTTTGTTTGTGAACTTAAAGAAGTTGGTTGATATTATGAGTTTCATTACGTTTGATGTCATTAGGTGTTAAATTTGTGTATGCGTGCAGGGTGTGGTCCTCTGTGAGTAGTGTGTGTACGACGTCTAATGTTCTTGGGACGTCTACGTTAGTGTATAATGAAGTTGCATCCAATGAGGTGAGGATGTCTTCCCGGGATAAAGTAACATTATTTATTTTTTGGAATAGGTTGTCAGTATTTTTTATCATACAGTTTGACGTTGTAAGTAATGGTTTGATAAGTTTAGCTACGAATTTTGCTAATGGTGTTGTGGTGGTGGTGGTGGTGGTGTTCTTGTAGGAGACTATAGCACCATATCGGGTAACCATCTTTGTGGGATTTGATTCCCGAACATTCAAGGGGTGCGTGCGGTGTTTTTCATTGTGGTTTTGTCTATCTTGTTTTGATTTTTTAAGGTGTGTAGGGTGTTGTTGATTTGTTACAATGTAGTCTACAAATTTCTTTGCCAAAAAGACTGTGATATCACCTACACAGGTTCTACTATCAGGTCTTTATGGGCTAGACTACAAGAACATTTCCACGACTGTAACATCCAAATTCCAGAACATTTAAACACAAAAAAACGCAACATCAAAAAGAAAAATAGAATACAGAGTACAGAGAAGACAGAAATAGCAGTTCACGCCCTTGAACAGAAACATACCCTGCAAATTGACAAGGCCATAATTAGAATATCGGAAACAATTGCCATAAAATGTGATGAAAACTCAATCAACGTCCACCGACCCTACCTAATTTCTGAGTGTTGGAAGCTCCACAGCATAAAAATTAGGTCACGACTCCGGCCAATAAGCGAAAACAAAAGTCCTTCTAAGGCAGATACACCAAGCTGACATGACATAGCCCTACACTTTTCCTGAAATGTTCTGATCGAAACGGCTTGCACCCCGTTAACACTCTCCCCCGCCCCTGTTTCCCATAAAACCCTTCCCTTTCCTAAAGAAGCACCGTTAAATATAATAATATATATATATTGTGCATATGTTATTTTTAAAAAACCTAGGTTTTCTTATTAATCTTCCCACCTTGCCTCAAACACCCTCCATGTTTCCTAACCCCCCCCCCCTTTAACAGCCTAACAGCAGAAGTATGGAGAACAAAGACATCCTAACATCCAAACAAGGTATGTGCAAAATTTCTTCCTCTATTAGTCTGCATATATTTAGATAACCCATAAAATGCACTTATAATACCTTAAGAACTCTTGAGTAAAAAGCCAATATATTTAAAATAAGGGACATTCCTAAATGAAAACAGGCAAAAATAGCTGTAAAAATAATAGCTTTTAAGAGGAGTAACATGGGATTTCCCAGAAATAATACCTAAGTTTAATGTAGTTTTTTTTTTCTCACCAGAGGTCAGGCTAGGGTAAATGATTAACAAAAATTTAGATTCATCCTACTTTTGTGTAGTGTAGTGTAGTGTCACATAGCTTTCTGTACATATGTATATTTCCCTGATGATGACCTCAATACAGAGATTAAGAGGTTGAAACGTTGAATGCTACTTTCTTAATGATAAGTAAAGTAATTATTCTAACATATGTTGTGTCTCCATAAATTCTTCACTATGAATGCTATAAAGATTGGCAACAAATTTTCAGAGGAATTTATTACTAGCAAGGAGTTCAAGCAGGGATATTCTATGTCACGATCATTGTTTAAGATCTACTTGGATGTGGTCTTGGAGGATTGGAACAGACAATGTTGTGGAATGGGTGTACCCATAGGAGACTAAGTCCTACATTCTCTTCTTTTCGCTGACGATCAAGTGATTCTTGCACAGGACAAGGAGGATATAGAATACTAGATGAGGAAATTGCTGGATACGTATAAATGCTGGAGCCTGAAAGTTAATGTGTTCAAAACCAAGTACCTAGTAGTTGGAGGTGATATCTTGAGTTACAAGGTGAGAACAATAAAATCTGTAGATGCCTTAAAATATCTTGCTTCCATGGTGGACAAGTCTGGTCAGTGTGAAGTGAATATAGCATTTCAAACAAGACAGGCATGAGAAGCTATTAGAACCATGAATGGTATTTTATGGAGTCAAAGTTCTCAAGAAAAACAAAGATGCTGAATTATGTGATTATTGAATATAACGACCTGTGGATGGCAGTGTTGGACACTAACAGCTTGAGGAGACAAGTAGAAGTTCTGAAAATGGATTTCTTCCAACAAAGTATGAGAGCTAGCTGTATGGATCGTCTGATAAATGCACATATGTTCAAACACAGATAAAAGTTGAAAAGCCTGTTACACAGAGGATAGAGCAGGGGTCGGCAACCTGCGGCTCTTTGAATGAATAACTGCGGCTCTTTTTGTTATTAAACAATCTATCTAAACATAGAAGTAAAAAGAAATATTTTGTAGGTCAAATGACCCCTAACCATATGTCGATACTCAAAAAATGTCAGTTTACATTGGGTGCGATCAGCCAGGCAGAGCACTACTTTGTAGCAATTAATTTTCGCTACAAATTATTAATTTGTAGCGATTAATTAGTGATAAAATAGCAATTAAAATAATTTATAGCGATTAAAATAATTTGCAGTGATAAAATAGCGATTAAAATAATTTGTAGCGATCGGCATTCAATACAAATTAAATTAATTTGTAGTGAATGGCGATTGCTACGGTAGCGCTATGATCAAGCAGTTGGCTCGGACACATTTATGACGTCACGCTAGGCTGGCACATGTAGCGCTACGGTAGTGCTTGCGTGTCTGAACGTGTCCATTGTCTTCGCATATAGTGCAGGAGTGGTATATAAATCTGCTCACTTTGTTAAAATAAGTAAAGGTTTTGTAGTGGACGTCGTTGCCGTGCTTTTATTTACTGGTGATTGTGTTAGGTAACGTGAATATTGTAACATTCAATTAAATATTAACAAAATAAAAATATTTTTATAGTATTTAAAATGTCAGCAAAGAAGAGAAAGATAGAACCAGAAAATCAGGAGTTTAAAAGTGAATGGACCGAAACCTACGCATTTGTAGCAAATACAGCAGGATTTCCAATGTGTTTAATATGCCATGAAAAGCTTTCAAATAATAAAAAATCAAATATACAAAGACATTTTTTAAATAAACACGATACATTTGACAAAGCATATCCACGGGGAGAAGAAAGAAAAAGGCAGTAGAAGAGTTGCAACGCAAAGTAAATATAACTAAATGTTCATTTTCCAAATGGATAAAAGAATCAAGAAATACAACTATTGCTAGTTTTGTGGCCATTCAAGGTTATTAAATGAGAAAAACCTTTTACGGACGGCGAATATGTGAAAGAATGTTTTATTAAAATGTCCGAATATCTTTTCTGCAATTTTAAAAACAAAGCTGAAATAATTGCAAAAATAAAAGACATGCCATTATCTGCTAAGATTGTAAGGGACAGAACTATACGAATGGCAGAAGATATAACAAATCAGCAGGTTACAGAACTAAATTCAACACAAGGATTCTCCATTGCCTGTGACGAATCATGTGATGTGGATGACATTGCACAGACTGTACTTATTTGTAGATACATAAACTCTCAAAGACCTCAGGAAGAATTACTCGATATACTGCCACTTACAGGACAAACTCGTGGAGAAGACATTGAATCTGCCGTTACCACTTGCTTGAAAAGTAAGTGTATTAATATTAACAAAATAATATCTATTTCGACCGACGGGGTGCCAAGCATGAAAGATACAAAAAAAGGTTTTGTTTCTAGTTAAAAAACAAATTTTGCATGACGTGTTTTCCTTTCACTGCATAATCCATCAAGAGATACTTTGTGCACAAACTTTTGCAAAAGAGATAACAGTAGTGATGGATTTGGTTGTAGAAATTGTTAACAAAATAATGGCAATACCGCTACATCATCAGAAATTTTGTGAACTTCTTAAAGAAATCAATTGTGAATATTCTGATCTTCTTTTGCATAACAGAATAAGATGGCTTTCCAGAAGTGCGGTGTTGATGCGATTCACCACCTGCCTTGGAGAGGTTAAGTTGTTTCTAAGACAAAAGGACCTTGAATATGCACAGTTAGAAGATACTCATTGGTTACAAAAATTCTACTTTATGGTGGATATGACTTCCCATTTAAACGCACTAAATAAGAAACTACAGGGAAAGGGAAATACAGCAGTTTTGCTTTTAGAAGAAGTGATTTCGTTTGCGACAGACTTAGAGAAAGGCACATCATTACATTTTCTTACGTCGAAGAAATATCAACAAAAACAAGCTGATAATTCCATAAATTTAACCTTTTTCAAAGAAATTGTGGTAAATATGCGATCTGAATTGAATGGGAGATTTGAGGAGTTTAGAAAGAACAAGGCAACTATGTCATTTTTATTGCGACCACTTGAAATTAATCCTGCTGAATTAAATTTTTCACCTTTTGTTGGAATTGATGAGGCTGCATTTCAACTTGAGTTAGAGGACCTGAAAACCAAGGATTTGTGGAATTCAAAATTTAGAAATCTTAAAGCTGACCTGGAGGAGTTGGAAAGACAAAAATCTACCCTTGCAATACAACACAAATGGTCTGAAATAGAAGATCTTAAAAAGCAAGATCAGATTGTATTCGACATGTGGAATTGTTTATCGGCCACTTACATTCAGTTAAAAATACGCATTTGGACTTCTATCGATTTTCGGATTGACATATTTGTGTGAGCAAATATTTTCTAATATGAATTTTATTAAAAGTAAGTTGAGAAACCAACTAACAACATGAGTCTTTCGTCATGTTTGAAAATGAAAATGATGGCGTATTCGCCGCATATTGAGAAACTATCTGAAGAAGTTCAATAGCAAAAGTCGCACTAAGACGATATTTTAAATTAAAAAAATTAAAGAAATAGGTATGTTATTGGATTTTATATATATGCTTTTGTAAGGAGAAGGAAATCTTTGTTTTATTATTTAATATTTATATCATATAATTTCATGTGACATGTCACCCCTGTGTTTTACAAGTATGATAACGTGTTACTGTATTAAAAAAAAAAAAAAAAAAAAAAAAAAAAAGTGCGGCTCTCTAATTTTTTTTTTAACAGATATAATTTTAAAAATGGCTCTTCACTCCAAAAAGGTTGCCGACCCCTGGGATAGAGGCATGTGCTTTGAAATGATATGGACATGTCCAGAGAATGACAGAACTATGTCCATTGAGAAACATGCACTGGCCATTCCCTGGAAGGAGAAAATGAGAAAGACCATGGAGATATGTGGAACAGGACCATTGTTAGAGCAATGGAGAAAAGAAGCTTATTAGAACCATGAATGGTATTTTATTATTACTAGTTATGATCCTATACAAAGGTATATCATAACTAGGAATCCTGGACTCAGTCACACTAAACAATTTCAACATACATATTTTATGTAAACAGTTATAAGAGCCTGCTACACCAAAATGTTTATCTTGCCTTAAATTTTATAATAATTTAAAAATGATTTTCACTGTAAAACTATTCAGGTAGGTTTACGTGGTTAGCCTAGTGGCTGTGCGCTTCACAACCATATACCTGGGGAAGGAGTGTCCTAGGTTCGATTCCCGTCGGTGACGCGAGGGAACTGAAGGATCTTCCTCAGCCATAACCAAGTTAGCCGGTCTTGGACATAGACAGTAGCCCCCCCCCAGTTCATCCTAGGGTTTTTCATCCTGCAAAACAGGCAAACTGGCCTCGAGAACACAACATTACAGACATAGGATACACCGGGTGTTGGGCTGACCACCTTATCCTGTGAACGGTTTAAGGTCCGATGATTAAACTAACCCTCAACACCACAAGGTAAAAGAGGGAAAAGGAAGACGAGATGAGAACTATTCAGGTATTAAAAACAGCTTGATATACAACCAATTTTTTTCTGCACTGTATTCCCATTCTCTTTATACAGGTAGTTCTCGACTTGCGACGATTCACACTTACGATGGCCAAAAATTATTGTTAAAAATTCTCTAATTTTACTTTGCTGCCAGCATATACATGCATATATCACATTGCTTTTGTATACGTATCATAGCGTCGCCATTAGTCGACAAACAAAGCCTATCACCAATTTTTTAATTATGTATTAATATGTGCTAATAAATAATTTATAAATGTTTATGTGAGTTTATACATTTTAACCGTTTTAAGTTAAATAGAAACCTAATTTATGAAAATATTATAACAGAAGTCAAACAAATCAAGAATTTAAAAAAGTTCTCGACTTATGACAGAGACGTTGGAACATAACCCCATCGTAGGTCGAGGACTACTTGTACATATATATTTTTTGTTCCCCTCCTATGGCATAACAATAATATTGGAGAACAATTTCCTTCTTTAATAACAGTAGTATACCTAATATGAAGGACATTTTGGTATGCAATGTGGACAACAGCTATCTGGTTACATCCTTATCTGGTTACATCTCTGTTCTAGCAAAAATCAACAACTTAATATCCTTGTATTAAATTCACCAAGGAAAAGAAAAAAAATATGGAAAATTAGTCTTCCTTGCAATTTCCTTTCCCACTCTCCATATGGAGTTCTAACAAGCCCAGTACCTTGTAAACCTACCATCATAGATTGACACACACACAAACAAGATTCAGCACAACATCCATTTCAAAAGACTGGCATTATCAAAATTCTGTTCAATAGAGCACATGCATCTTCTATTCCAATCCTAATTTTTTACAACATAAGCTGGAACCATCAAAAGAATTATGCAACACAATGGTTTCAAACTCAAGAAGATCTAGCATATTATGGACATGTACAACCTAATCCCTAGGCTCAACTTCCTACATTAATGGCATATTAGAACCAATATCAAGAATCCTGAAAAAAATTCTAGCTCGTGCCTACCTTCTTTCCTATTAATAAATTTTTCTCCTTATTACTGTCCACCAAATATATTCCTTCTCTAGAAGTTTACCAAGTGAGCTGTGGTTGCTGCTTCCCATACTCCTGGACAAATGGGATGTTTTGTTGAGAAGAGACTTCAAGAACATCACTCCTGCATTTATTACAATAAATGCTAAGTCTGGCTTTATTCAGCATGAAATCAATATGGACCACAGAATTCTCTGGTTGAAAACTTGTCTCTTACATAAATGTTGTTTTTAAATTTGGGCATTTATTCAAAGAGATACTAGAGTGCTATTATTATCACCTAAGCTTGAATCAGAATGACTATTTCTACTATCTCAAAAGTAGAGTAAAAGCAATAGATTTTACAAGCATAATATGAACTGTGCACCAGAGATGGAAATAGTTCATATAATGCTTGTAAAATCTGTTGCTTTTACTCAACTTTTGAGTATTCAGAGTAAAGATGATCTGTTATGCTGGTATGGGAATATTTGTGAATATATTATTAATAAATTTTCTTATGTTTATGTGTTTCAAGAGCCTGTGTAGATCAGTGGATGTGGCGTTTGCACACTACGGTGCTTAACCGCATGAAGGAAGACTTCTTGGTTTCGAATCTAGTCGGCGACTAAAAGAAATTTTTCTAAGCCTTTTTTCAACCGGTTCCCGAGTTAGTCGATCTCTGGCACAGGCAAGCGGTTTTTTTCTCCCGTAAACTCAAGAAAATCAACCATAGAACCCACATTATTTCAGACATTAAATATGAGTGTTAGGGACCACGAGATGGCGGCACTTGTTGAGCCATCTCTCTTCACTGCGTGCCGCTTAATTAGTGATAGCCTTGGGCCAGCTATCTCTGATGGGGTACCAGTAAAGATTGAACTGCCCACTCAGTCTCCAAAAGTTAGATAGGGCTAAAAATGGCCTCACCTACTCCTTATATACGGGAATAAAAAGGCGTTAGCCAATTTTTTATTTTCTTTTTTGAAGTTCATAAAGTCTTTGATAGTGGTGGTGGTTGGGGGTAGATGGCGTTGGTGTAGTTGCAATCAGTTGGTGGATTTGACTAGTGGAGACAGAGTTGTAGAGCAGGTACCCTCCCTCGATGAGTCTTCGGACTCTCTCTCTGGAGGTGTTTCGTAGTAATAATAATGACAAAATATGAACCTCATTAAAAAGCACTAAAATGAGCAGCGATGATTACTGACATATGGAAGAAAATAGCTAAAAGCCCAGGTGGTAATCAAGAGATGGTTAGAGGCAAAGTAAAACTGAGTTTAGGATTACAGTCCTTGTTCTTTAATCTGTTCACATTAATGATATGGATTCAATTTCTCACATCACTTCTTTAATAACAAAAAAGTCTCATCAAAATGTTCTCCAACAAAGCAAAAATGATCTACTCAGACAACATGAAGTAGTATATTGTCTGAGAATTGAAAACACCATAGAATTAAAAAAAAATATAGGAACCATTTTCATGGAAAATGGTTGTAACTTACAAAAACACAAAACACTCTTTACTACATCAATCAAGACCAGAGTCCTCAAACAAGACCAGAGCCATCAGCATTCCATACATTCAAAATGCAACTATCAAAATCAGTCACAAACCAAATGAGAGAGATACTACCTACAGTTGAGGCACCAAGCTAATGATTTTTATCTATTCATTCATTCACTCAATTATCCACACTGTTCACTATCCCATTCAGAAGTTGACAGGATACTCTACAGTACTTCAGATAAACTGGGAGATCATTACCAGTTTACCAGAAAATTAAAAAAAAGCAGTAAACAGGTTTCTATGAGTACAGTAAGTCAGGTTTAACATGCATGCACTGAAACTGCTACCAGCTACAAAATCAAATACAAATATAAATGTGTTATCCTGGTGAAGCAACATTATTGAACCTCCCCAACCTAAGCATACTAGGTTGTATGAAACTTCCCATTATATGGAACATCTTCATCCTGCAGAAAAGTTATATATCTTCAGCCCTACAGGATGAAAACTGAGTATAGAGGATACCACAGGACTGTTCACTCTCCCATCCAGAAGTTGATATGATATCTATGGTTTGAGCTGTTTTCTTGTAAATAATATGATATGAATGAAACACAGGAATGTTGACTTGAAGAAGAAATATTATCATTTATATTCTTTAATGAAATGTTTCTATCTGAAGCCAACAATGGGAATACCAACCAACAACAACAATCAACCTTGGAAGATGTTTAGAATGATATAATACATGCAATTCACATTACTGCAAATTCAGAGGAACAAAAGAAATAATGGCATGTTTGCCATGGTGAATTTCTTTTAGATCAGCAATGCAGTTTACTGTAAGTTAGTTCATTATAGAAGCATCTGCTCTAGTAAGACTTGGCTGTTATCCAAAAATTGAACATATACTAAATCTAAAATCAATATTTCGGGAAATAATAAATAAATGTTACATCACACATTAAGCTGATCATCATACCTTTTCTTTCAAGTAGAGCACTAATTCTGAAAATGATGGGAACATTTTATCTTTAACTGTATGTAAACATTCTTTGTTCCAAGTAGGATGTAAAGCTTTTACAGCCTCTCTTCTAATATCCTCTTGTCTAAAACAATTAAAAAATTTTCTTTAAGAAAAATATGCATGTAAAAAAAAAAAAAAAAAAACTTATCTTAATAACTTATGCACAATTTATTTAGGCTAAGAGTATGAAACTATGACTTAGAAGTAAGGATGGAGGAGGAGATGAAGAAAAAAAAGTGTTTACAGAAATGTTTTAAAGCATTAATGATTGCTGGTCACTACTTTTCTATCCTTATAATAATAAGGAGAGAGAGAGAGAGAGAAGAATGATCAAAATTTAATTCCAATGATTATTACTACAATGCACATCCACCAACAAAAGACATCCTACAATTCATTAGTAGTCCTATGGAAGAGCTAAGGGAAACATGGAACTGGTTCAATTAATTTCACATCTACAATAAGAAGAATGCCAATCTCACATTTTATTTTATGTAGCTCCCACCCATTTCATTCTGTAAACCAGTTTATACCATGGGTAGGCAAAGATGTTTTATATTTAAAACTTTTTTTTTATATATTTTTATTTTTAAATAGTCTGGAGACCCTGCTGTAAGATCACACATGAAACTTTTTCCAGCAACTACAGGCCTACAATAAGGGGCAATGATCTCACACTGGGTGATGGAATTCATCTCCCACCTAAAGATAATCACAACCATCCATTCCTCACAGCAGAATTCAAACCTGCAGGTAACAGTTAATGTTATTATCCTATAAAATCCCCTTAATAACTTATATGCTTCTATCAAGTCTAATTTTTTTTGCCTGTCAGCTAGTTTGTAAAGTCCTAGACCATCAATCTATTCTCATAGGGAGCATTCCATATACTTGCTGCATTTTTTTTTGCTTGCCTCTGGATTCTCTCTTTCACTTCTTCATCCCCATGGAATACGGGTGAACAGTATCTGCATGCAGTAGTCCAGATTTGGCCTTATTAAAGCCTTAAAAAAAAAGGAACAATAACTTCCCTATCCCTGCTTATTAGGGTCTTCAACAACCACGTAATATGATGTTTTGACTACCCTTGCAATATGTTGAAAGTTTTTTCACTTGGTTATATTATAAATTAAAGATGCCACGAAATTCTTTCTTTGTTTCATCCTTTATCCAAGTGTAAGCAAAGTTTGTGTGTGAAGTAACTTCACAACTGGCTACTTGTATATAGAGGCTAATGGCTTTCAGCATCTATCTCTAATCCAGAGTATTTTAGTAATAATGTGTGATGACACCTTTTGACTAATCATCATTAAATTTCCTGATAAGTACTCCCAAGGGGTGCTCAGGTTACTATGACAGCACTAGATGATTTAATTTACATTATTATTAATCACCTATCCACAATTTTCCTCCATATTATATCCTATTTCATATTTCCTCCAAAACTATTACAGGAAAATTTCGCTTAATGCGATTAATTAATCCATCAATTAATGTGTGCTAAGTGAAATCACAAGCAAATACAATAAACAATAGGAATAATTATAATTCATCCATTAGGTAGTGTAAATTTGGAATAAAAAATTATAGTATAAACTATATTAGATGATAAGAATCAATTGATCAATTTTTTATTTAATGTCTAAACATTTGATTGAGCATCTATAAAAAAAATTAAGTAAAGATGTTTGAATCATGCTTGACTTTTTCATCTTGTCATCAATTTGCAATAGATGGCGATCGCGTTATAAAGATTTTGGCGGACTTCAAAGCTTCGTTCCATATCAGGATCAGCATCACACAAAATTTCCTTAGCATGTTCAATGTGGTTGAAAACTAGCTCAAGTTCTTTTGCAGTTAGCTTCTCAGTCGTAACATTCTCTTCTTGTTCGCACTCCTTATCTTCTTCTTCATATGCATGCTGTTCTTCTAGTTGAAGGAGATCATTCTTGCTTAACTGTTCTGAATGGGAATCGAGCAAGTTTCTCTCATCTTCCTTATCCAGTTCATTAAATCCAAGTTCTTTTCCAATTGTGCTAATTTTTTCAATAATGTTAGCTCTTGGATTTTGCACACGATAAACTTAAATACGCTTGAGTTTAAAATTATCTTCTGCATTGCCTCCTAATAAAAGTGTAAGATGATCTTCAGATACTTTGTATTCTGGTTGCGATGCTTCAGTTTTAGCTAGGAAAATTTTTGTTGGCATACGATTCCAAAAGAGACCAATTTCATTGAAGTTGAATATTTGTCTATTGACATAATCACCCTCTTGAATTATCCTTTGCAATTCTTCACAAAACTTGGCTATAGGATGAATCTTTATCAGCACTAGCAGATTCCCCAGTTATTCTTACATTATGCAGTCCAGTTCGATTTTTAAAATGATCAAACCATGCTAAACTCGAAGAAGCTTTCACATTCCTCTTGAAATTTGGTCTCTTTCAATGAGGTAAAAATATCGAGAGCTTTTGCCTGAATTCCTTATACTAAGAGGTATTCTTTTTTGGTCATATAATCTTCAATCCAGAGTGATAGAAGATGCTCCATCTCGATCATTAAATGGCTTCTATTTCAGGTGATCGGCATGCTTAAAGAACAGTAGCAACTTTTCCTTGTTCTTTGTATTCTTTGCTCTTATTTAATATAGTCCAAACTGTAGACTCGCTGTATCCCCAGGTCTCGCACAATTATTGTATAACTAGCACTATTTTCATATCTCTTAATGACTTCCAGCTTTTTCGCTCACTGCAGATTGGCGACAAAAATTTCGCGCAATGTAAAAATTTGCATAACGTAAAAAAAACGCGTTAACTAATTAATCACTCGTGTAAAGCAGGAAATAGTATCATTTTACTTAATTACACTAACATTATCACACATATCGAATTCGTGTTAAGAGAGGTTTTCCTGTGTTTGTAACTCCAATATTGTCATATCTAACATTGCGTGCTTCTAAGGCACTTCTAACTGAATCAATCCAACTAGACCTTGGTCTCCCACTGGGTCTTTTTCTGGTATCTTGGCATCAAACACCTTTTGTTAACCTTTCCACACCCATTCTATTTAAGTGTCCATACTACCTTAAATTAGCTCTGCTTACACATTCTTGAATACTAATAGTGTCAAGTTCCTTTCTAATGTCTTCATTTTTAATGATTCTGCCATTGATGCAATCAGTTCACTCCCCTTTCTCAGTACCCTCATATCTGTGGTTTCTAGTCTTTGTTTCTAACCAAACTCTCAGATGCATAACATAAAATTGGTTTGACCACTCCTATATACTGCTAGTTTGGTGTTTTGGCTAATTTTTCTCTTATTCCATATAAATTTATTCGGCTGGCTACCCACCATACTAGTTTTGCTTATTCTGTTGTCAATTTCCAGATTTAACCAGCCATCTTCACTAAAAACTATGCCTAAATAGCTGAAATATTTTACTTGTTCTATAGGATCTTCATCCAGAATGCAGCTGAAGTTTTCTATGTTCCATCTATTTTCATAGTTTTGTTCTTTTTATTGCTGATTTTCATGCCAAATTTGTTTAACAGTTATTCAATTTAGTTGGAGAATCCTGGAGTACAATATCTGCATAAAGCAAAGAGCTAAGTTTGACATCTTAAATTCTAATATCAGGCCTAATGCCAATTTCTTTCATAATGTGATCCATATAGATGAAAGAAATTGATTTTACATTAAAGCAATTCTTCCTGCACTTCTTTCAATTCTAACTGTTGACTGACAACTTAAATATAGACTATGGATTGCTTTGCATAATATTCCATTCATCCCATATAATTCTAGTGTTTTGAAAAGCTTTTCTCTGGGCATTTGTCATATGCCTTTTCCAGATCTATAAAACTTAAGTACAGATCCCTTGTCATATTCTCACGATTTCTCAACTATTTGCCTTAAAGTGAAAATCTGATCTTAACAACCTCTATTTGGCCTGAACCCAGCTTGTATTTCTCTAAGTTTCTCTTCCACAATCTTTCTCAACCTCTTTTCAAGTATGCTTGCATAAATCTTACCTGGAACAATTCAGTAGAGAAATTTCTCTGTAATTTTCACATTCAGCTTTATTGCCTTTTTCATAGATGGGTACGATGAGAGCTCTATTATGATCAATGAGAATTTGACCTTCTGTCCAGGCCCTCTGAATTATGCGGTGTAGGCAGTGCAAAACTTTTATTCTTCCATACTTAAGAATTTCTGGTCGAATATCATCTACTCCAACTGCCATTCCACATTTCAAGTTTTTGATGGCTTTTTCTATCTCAAGTATTGATATGTACTCCTCTTGAAAATTTTCTAGTACAGTTCCATCACTGCTTGGTTCATTTAGCTTCTGACTATTTGGAAATATGACTTCTCATTAGTTCGACCTTTGTATCACTTCTGGGTCTGGCTCCGACTGATGAGATCTCAATAAAGGTTTACTAGGCCTTTCCCATAATGCACAGCATTATAAATGTCTAAGAATTGTGATACACTATGGGATACTAAGGCAATTGATGTGAAGTCAATGTAATAACATTTCATATAAGATTTTCTAGGAAAATACGATATGGAGCTGTCATTTTTAAACCAAATATCAATACATTTGCTCTTCCTGCCAACTAATAAATAGACCAAACATGTTAGATACATTAATAAAGTTAATGAAAATAGCACAAATATTTCACTTAAATTAACAGTGCATCAGTGTACAACACAAACAAGCAATTTAAAGAGACAGAATACAAGCTAAATACCAATCAAATGGTTGCTATGCACTAGAAGAATCAAATAAATAAAATTTCTGATATTTACAGAGGATGAGGATCTGCCCAACAATGGAGGATGGGCAATCATTCTGGTTCAAATTAGGCTAGCATATAAGGTCTTTAATACTTTCTTTGAAGATATGTTCACAATTAAAACTACTTCTATGGGGAAAAAAAGTGAACCCCATTCCAAATGATACTGTGCTTGGTATCAATACTATGCCAGCAAGATCAGACTTTTGAGGTTTAAGATATTCTATGTAGTGCTGAAGTTAGCTAATCCTATTTTTTTGAATAACTTATCTGTCCAAAGTATGTTAGAGTACAACCAGGAATATGGTAAACACTAGCTAGGAACAGACGGAAAGGTTTATCTTTTGTAGAGATGGGAGATCAGTTGTTCATAGGAAAATATGTGGGTATGAAGTAAAACTTCAAGATTCTGCCTATATATTCAGAGACACCAGAAATATACTCCAATCCCATACATTTCTAGCATTAATAAAGCTATATTGAAAATGTTTCATCTTATGCTCACATACTTTCCTATTAACAAGTAGCCTAGTCATGAAGATACTTCATGTTCAAACTTTGTTTATGCTTGCGCAAAGCATTAAATAAAAATATAATTTCTTGTCAAATATAATTCACACCCCAAATGTGAAAGCAATATTCCAAGAGTGGGCATATTTATACAAGGTCATGATATGGACAAGTAATAAATAATGTCTTGACCACAAAGAGAAGTCATTTTTTTTTTTTTTTTTGGAATTTGATGATGTTAGAGAAGTAATGTGCTTGTGCTATGAAAGGCCAGGAATAAGTGTCAGTCTGAGAAAAGAGATCCAGTCTTGACTCTTAAGATGAGTATTATCAAAGGTAAGGGAAGAAGAAGAAGGAAACTGGGTTGTTGTCACCCCACTAAAGGTTGTTACGAGATCAGTGTTTAGGTTAATGGTTGTAGAAGATCTTGAAGCCTGGGATGTTAAAGTTAAAGCATTGCAAATGAGTAAAGGGAATGAAAAGTGCTATGATCAGTAAAAATATGGATAGAGTTTGATGTCAATGAGAGAAGGTCATTTGTATATATGAGGAAGACAGTGGATGATATAACTCAGCCACGGGAAAACCTACATTAGTAGAAAAATCTGACAACAAAACATCATCCACCATGACACACAGTGGATTATCCAAGAGAAAACTGGTGACCCAGTTAAAAATGGTAGAAGGCAGACCATAAAATGTTAATTTGCTAAGTAGCCCTCAGTGCCACACCATATCAAATGTCAAATATCGGAAATGTCAAGTACAAAAGCACAAGTATCTCCAAACCTTCCAAAGCACATCCACTGGTGGGTGATATAAAGATCTGCTGTAGATCTTAAGTAGAAAATCCATTCTAGTAGTAGTTGATTAGCCAGCATTTCCCCAAATGATGAAGAAGTTGACCATTTATGATCATTATTTTAGAGAACATTAAGGTGATGGTGTTACATCCTGAATGAAGCACTTTATTACAGAAACGATTCATTCAGGATTTAACAAGTCAGAAAAATCGGCTGAGAGAAAAAACTTCTACTCGAACAGAAGAAATAAAGTACTAACTGTAAATGGAAATAGAATTACCTCCTTTTAGTAGAATTGTAATACCATGTAAGAACTTCGTGTACAAATTAGTATTATATGAAATGCATCATGTATACGATGAATGAGTAAATTAGATGTAAACATTAGTCCAAAGGTCACGGGCAGACCGAAGGCATTGGCAATCTCGGAAAGTGACGCACATTCGTTTCCCGGAAGACGCTGCTATGATCTTGCGATGTGCCAAAGTTGCCACGGATGAAGAAAGTAGCGGGCAGGAAAAGATCGCAGAAAGTAGTAAGAGGGTGCTAAAAAGGGAGAAGTGAAGAGAGAATAAAAAGGGTTTGCACCCCTTTCTCAAGGCTTTTTTTCGCCAGTTTTGCTGGATGATAATTTGACTTCTCTCATGGACCGGATGTTCCTGATGGTGTTGGCAATAGTACGATATCGGAAGGTGCGCCTTTCCCTTCGATGTCTGAATTTCTGCCGGTACTAAAGTGTGAGATGTCGGCACATGCTGCCTTCACTGAAAGTTCCGACGGAATACTATCGGGGGCATATATTATGAACCGGCAGCTAGAAATGAGGATGGCCTGAAACAGATCGAGAATAGACGAGGGAAAAACGCCAGGTGTAGAGCGTAGTTTAATCTGATGACCATAGTGACCCACCATGTGGACGCAGGCTTATGGAAATATTGGAAGGTAATTCAAACAAAGAAGGACAGTTCAGACGGACCTGGAGACCCTACCCCAAGAAATGGTAAAGATCATTGTAGTGTATTAATTGAGTATGGACAGTATTTAAGAACTATAAGTGATTATTCAGCAGTGGCTAATGTCCATAGGACAAATTGTTAGGAATGATTATAGATGATTGTGACTAGCTTAATATGCAAGACTAAAATAGTAGCTAGAAAATTGAGTAGAAGTGTATAATGTATATATTATGTGTGTTAAGTCTCTAACTCAAAAGAAGGATTTATTGTTCATGTATTAAAGTATTAATCAGTTTGAAAAAGTTTGATTTAGCATGTCCTTGAACTAACTGAAAGTGAGATTGGTCTAAGTGTATATATATTATGTCTTTAGATTCCAATAAATATGTTTTTTCTTTTATACCTGAGTTTTGCCTGTGATATGAACCCAAACTACTACTCATTAATCTGAACCATAGCGAGGGGGGGGGGTTGAAAGAAAGGTATAACATGTTGTTATAGAGGTTACGACTGCAAACCACAATTTACTTAGCCACAGTAAAGCGTTAAGCACTAAATTTATTCACCTATGTGCACCAAATGTCGGGAAAAGTCTCCTTGAATAAGAGTCCCCCTCTATTCTAGGATATTGGCTGGCACAGTTTTACAAAATAAATTTGTCAATATCTGAAGAGGAGACGGCCCCAGAAAGAAATTAGATGATTCATTTCATTTAGCAAGGAGTGACTTTTAACAGTCAGGGTAAGCACATGAGTAAAATTAGGAACAGACTAGAGATAAAGAATTTGCTTTCCTTATAGAATGAGCACGTAAGAAGTGATACAGATATTAGAGTCATGGAAATAATAGCTGATAGTTTGTGGGAGTGGATGCCAGCTGGGTGTAACAGGGTGTATAGATTGTAAAAAAATAAGGTTAGTTCAGGTAATATAATAAAATTCTTCCAATGTCTTTCTGGTGGAATGTCACAGATTGCATGCAATGCATTGTCTCTAGTATAACAGAAATGACCAAATATGGCAAAATAAAATTATGTCTACATTATGTAGAATGCTGTAGGTTTAACTAGTGTGATAATTAGTAGTGTCACTATAGAAAAATGCCACTGCAAAAAAAGTTCTTTTATGATTGTCAGCAATCATAGAGAGAGACAAATAATTATTCTTTCCATTATTGCTTCTAGCTTTTAAATCAACAGAAGAACAGCAAACCAGTATACTAAAAATCATTGCAATACTGGTGTTTTATCAATAATATAAAAATAAAAGCATGAAGACACACTATATAGAGTTAATTTGAATCTGAACTTGGTTCATCATCACTTATAATCTATCAAATATAGTTTTATGTGCTTTTCAATTTGATTAATTTGAAATACATCAACACAATACACATTCCATCCATTTAGTTTTGATTAATTCAAAATTTTAAAGAATGTAGCTGCCTATTAAAAACAAACAACAACAAAAAAAAAAAAAATATATATATATATATATATATCACCAGCCTGGTTGGCTAAGTGGGCAGCATATCTACTCTCCAGCCAAGAGGTTGTGGATTTGAATCCTATCTAGGGCATGGATGTTCGTAATTGTCTTTCACCTTCATTCATACCAATATGTATACACTCTCCCAAGATAAACTGGATCATCATGAGAGAAGCAAATCCAATTGTCCTTCGATGGGAGAAGCCTTCACCCTGAAGTCGGTGAAAAGACAGAATGATCTATCTATATATCAGTTTTAATATTTGATATATAGGCACTTAGAAGCTGAATTAGTGCTAGCAAGCCAGCTGAAATCAAAAGTCATTATGAAGTGAATCATAAATGTGCTTTTAAATAACCAGCTGTTTTTGGATGGCAGTGAATTCAATAATTATGCAATACAATTAACTTTTAAAAACACTGAAGAAAAAAAAAGATTTCAGCTTCACACTGATAATTATTATAAGAAAGAATAAAAAGTTACCTACTGTTAATTTATCGCCAAGTAGGCAAACAATATTTGAATCTTGATACTAACAGATTCAAAGTGACCAAGGACTTACATGAAAGTATCCTTCAGTATAATTTGTTTTTGGTATTGCACTACTTAAAAAGCATCAGCCTCTTCCAATTAGCCCCTTTTATTAGCAATTCTTATGAAAGGTTTCAGTGGATTGACATCATTCCCAGTTAGTGATTCTTATCAGACCAGACAGAATGGATTAAAAAAAAACCTTGAATACCTGCTAAATATGCTAGCTCAAGTTAATATCCCTTTCCCTTTTTTTCATAAGTGATATCTTGATCACTGCAAAAATCACAAAAATTGAAGAAAAGATTTCAGCCTGGCACTGCCAATTACAGTGGATACATGCTATAGTGAACACTAATATAATGTAATGATACATTACAATGAAATATAAAAGGCCAGGCCTAAGTAAAAAAATGTTATTTTAAGATCACCAGTGCAAACAGTAAAAGAATAAAATCTTTATTATTAATATATTTAGATGATGATAGATGATAATAGATGTTAATAGTAGAGGTTAGTAGAGGTTAATAATAGAGGTTAGATGATAATAAAGGATTGAATGTGTGTAGAAAATGTAGGGAGAATGCGGAATTGAAGTGTATTTCGGATCGTGAGTGTGATATTTTTGTCAACCTTCAGAATGAAGGAAACAGGGATATGACAAGAAACGGCAAGGTTGTACATGAAAATTGTGAGAGTGTGAATGTAGAAAGTGTGAATGATAGTATAAATGGTTTCTCAGAGAACAAAAACGATGAGATAGATGCATTGAGTGAGATCACGTTGTTGAATAGTGCGATAGAAAGAGCAAAACAGCAGCTAGAGTGCATGAACAAAAGTAGACTGAATGAACCAACCAATAATAAAAGGTATGACAGGAAAAATAGACGTATGAATGTGAACATGAACAAAATGAAGGATAGAGTGCTGTATGGAGACTCGTTAGTACGAGGTGTGTTAGTAGAGGATTTGACAAAATCGTACCAACCTGGTGCGACCATAAAGGACGTAACTGCGTCTATTAGAGAGCAAAAGGAAAGGGTGAAAGAAATGATTGTTGTGGCAGGTACGAATGATTTGAAAGGAGATAAAATGGAAATGATAGAAGACCTGAATGAATTGTTTGAGGTAGCAAAATGAAAAGAGTGAGAGAGTTAGAATGATTAGTCTTTTGCCACGGTATGACAGTGAAATGTTTAAAAGGAGGGCTATAATTGCAAATGACTTTATGCGTGGGTTATGTATGACGAGTGGTGTGGAATTTGTGGATGTGTGGAGTGAGTTTGATGGGCGAAAGGATCTATATAAGATGGATGGCTTGCATTTGAATGGTTATGGTGTAAGAAGACTTGAGAAAGTGTTGCTGAATGTAGTGGATGTGCAAATTCAGGGAACTAGATTTGTTAGGGGGGGGGGGAGTAGAGATACAGTCCTTATGGAGGCAGTTGAATGTAAGAATGAATATAATATGCCAGAGCAAATAAGGACAACAAATCTGAGTGGGATAGTTAATATAAGGCATCAAGGTAGGGTTGGGGCTAATGGGGGTCTTAAATTCATGTACACTAATACTAGGAGTATTAGGAACAAGAAGGAAGAGTTTTTGGCCATGGTTGGCACTTCCAGACCACAGGTTATAGGTATTAGGGAAACATGGCTGACTGTAGATGATATAACTAGTGGGATTGAATGTGATGGGTATAGTGTGTTCAGGAATGACAGAGAGAATAAAATGGGGGGAGGAGTATTGTTGATGATAGCTGATGAGCTCCAGCCAAGGAGAATAGAAGTTGAATTGCAGGATAGAGAAAAGAGCACATTTGAGGCCATTTGGTGTGAGATTGTGGCTAGCAGAACTAAATATACAATTGGGTGCTGCTATAGACCAGGTGATGGAAAAGATGGTGGTGACAGTATGCACAAGCAAATAGAAGAAATGGGTGGAAGGAGGGTGATTATTATGGGAGATTTCAACTATGGTCGCATTGATTGGAGTGAGGAGAGGACACACGGGAGGAAGGAACTGGATTTTATGCGGTTATTAAGGGATAACTATCTGCGACAGCATGTAATGGAAAATACTAGGGGTCAGAGAGTGCTTGACCTAGTAATTACATCTGAGGATTTGGCTGTAACAAATATGACCACATTGCCACCAATCGGTGAGAGTGATCATAGGGTCTTAACTTGGGAGGTGGCTAAAGGTGTAGAATTTTCAATTAAGACAGGGTACATGTGGAATTATCGGGCTGGAAAGTATGACAAGCTTAGGAGTTTGATTGGTTCAGTGCCATGGCATGTACAACTGCAAGGACTAGAAGTTGATAGTGCATGGGAGGTAGTTAAGAAGTGCTTGCATGAAGCAATGGCTGACTGTATACCTAGAGTCCGAATAATAAATCAAGTAGGGGTTAAATGGATGAATAACACCATTAAGCTTGAGTTGCAAAAAAAGAAACAACTATGGAGGGAATTTAAGGAGAAGGGTGACCGGCAGGCACATGAACGGTATAAAGCACAGGCCAGAAGGGTGACGAGTGTGGTAAGAAAAGCAAAAAAGGATTACGAAAGAACATTGGCCATGCAGGCTAAAGAGAATCCTAAACAGTTTTTTAGATATGTAGCAAGTAAAAGGAAAAATGTACATGGCAGATTGATTTTAAAGAATGCGGATGGTAGGGAGGTAACTGAATCAGTTGAGATAGTTGAGTTACTGAGTGAGCACTTTGCAAAAGTATATCATCCAGGTGGTGACATTGCAGAAACGAATAAACCAGTAGATTATATGGGAATTGTGGTTAATGAAGTGGAGGTGAGTAGTCTATTGCATAACCTCAATGTCAATACATCTGTGGGATTGGATGGTATACCAGCTCGTGTTGTACGAGAAGCAGCTAAAGAATTGTCAGTACCCTTGACCATTTTGTTTAATTTGAGTCTCGGGTCTGGGTTAGTCCCGAGCGGGTGAAAAGAGGGGAAAATAGTTCCACTGCATAAAGGTGGTTCCAAGACTGCTGTAGTAAATTACCGACCGATTAGCATATCAGGAATCATTGTCAAGGTCTTAGAGAAAATAGTCAAGAGGAAAATACAAGATTGGATAGAAGAAAATGGGATACTGTATCGGGGACAGCATGGTTTTGTGAAGGGTAGGTCATGCCTCAGTAACTTGCTCACGTATTATAACACAGTGACGGCTGAACTGGATAAGGGTAATGGGTTTACGGTGATTCTACTGGACCTTGCCAAGGCCTTTGACTGGATTCCACATGGAATTCTAATCAGTAAATTGCAGCATATGGGAATGGACATAGGGTTGGTGAGATGGATAGGAGGGTGGTTGACGGAGAGATATCAGAGAGTGGTTTACTCGGGAGTAGAGTCCACAAGACGGCCTGTGACTAGTGGTGTGCCACAAGGATCTGTTCTTGGACCACTGCTGTTTAATTTGTTCATAAATGATATAGGAAATGATCTGAGAGGAACAGTTCATTTGTTTGCGGATGATGCGAAGTTGGGTAGGGCAATAGTGAATGCAGATGACGTCAAAATTTTGCAGGATGATTTGGATAGATTGGAGGTCTGGGCTAAGGAGAATGGATGTCAGTTTAATGTGGCAAAATGTAAGGTTATGCATTTTGGGGTGAAAAGATTGGCGGCAGTTTACTGCATTGGTGGAACCGTGCTCCAGGAAATTGATGAGGCACGAGATTTAGGAGTGTTGGTAGATAAGGAATTGAAATTTAGGGGACACATTGCAAAAGTGACCAAAACAGCTCATCAAATCACTTGGTTGCTGAAGAATACGATGACAAGCAGAGACAAGCAGGTTATTGTTCCTCTGGATCGAGCCTTGATAAGACCCCATCTAGACTACTGTGCTCAGATTTGGTCACCTAGGTTTCTTCTTGATGGGGAGGAGGTGGAGAGGATCCAGAGGCGAGTGACCAAGATGATAGCAGGTCTGTGGAATGAACCGTATGAGAACAGGTTGAGGATTTGTGGGTTGCAAAAATTGGTTGATAGGCGGAGGAGGGGAGATATGATTGAGACATTCAAATTACTGAAGGGTTTCTATAAAATTAATTCAGAAGATATTTTTGAGAACAGGGCTGGTTGTGGGAGGACTAGGGGACATCCATGGAAACTGGGCAAAAGTGTGGTTAGTAAAGGTGTTAGAGCTGGGTTCTTTACTTTTAGAGTAGTGAATGAGTGGAATGCGCTCCCTGAGTCTGTGGTGGATGCTGTGACAGTGAATGAGTTTAAGGCGAGGTGTGATAGATACTGTATGAATGTCAAATAGTTGTGATAAATATGATTTGGGGCCTCCCTCGATGAGTCCAATGACTCCCTGGAGTTGCCCGTAATAATAGTAATAATAATAGTAATATCTGACCCAAACGGAGTCAAAGGACTCATTATACTTTCTTTCATGTAAAAAGATCACTGAACCATGCTTTAAGCCATTCAAAGTTTCCACACTCATTACATTTTCAGGCAATGCATTCACTCACCAATCACTCTCCATGCAAAGAACCTGCTTCTCATTCCCATACTCACATTCTCCTTAAACAGCTTCCAGAGATAGCCTGTAGCTTTACCCTTGCCTCTCTCTATTTTATGAAATATCCTCTCCACCATTAATCTCGTAACAATCCCTCACCAACTTATGTCTCTATCATATCCCCTCTTCTTCTATTCACAAGGCTCTATAAGTTGCATTCTTTCAATTATCTGGCATTCCACAGACCTGACATCAACTTAGTAAACTTTCTCTAGACCCTCTCCACCGCATCCTCATCTCCCTGAAAAGCAGGCAACCAAATCTGTGCACAGTAATCTATATGTGGCCTGATCAAAGTCTTATACAAAGAAGCCATAACCTCTTTGCTTCTGCATGTCATTGTCCTCGTCATTACTGCCATAATCCATTGGGATGTCATTATAATTTTAGCAATGTGATGCCTAAACTTTTAAGTCTCTGTCCACCATCACTCCAATATCTCTCATCTCTCCTTCATGATAGCTTCAAAATACAGCCACTGGGAATGATCCTGTGGGAATTATTGCATAAAATTTATTTGCATTTGTATTAAAATCCTAGAAAATAAAAATAAAAGAAAACTATAGCTATAATTTCTGTAATATGAAGGAAGAACAGAACAAATTATATAAGAATTCTGCCTTCCGGTAACCCTACCTAGCAGGATGCATACACATTAAGTTAAAAGAAGCACTGGAGAATTCAGAAGAAGGAATAAAGATTGGCGGTAGACAGATATTTGCAATAAGATATGCAGATGACAAGGCATTACTATCAAACACTGAAACAGGACTACAACATCTGTTGAAGAGATTACTGGAATCCTGTATCAATTATGGAATGAAAATTAACACTCAATCATCAGAAAGCAGAAAAACAAAGGTGATGGAGGCAAATATGGATATCAGAATAAATCGAGAAAAATTGAATCAAGTAAAGACATTTAAATATCTAGGAAGTGTTATTAGCAGTGATGGAAGATGTAAAAGTGACATAAAAGCAAGAATAGTGATGAGAAGAGATGCCATTAATAGAAAATGGAATTTATTCAGAAGTAAAATGGATAGAAACCTAAAGAAAAGACTAATGAAATGTTATGTGTGGAGTGTTACCCTCTATGCATCTGAAACTTGGACATTGAAGAAAGAAGAAATTACGATTTTGGAAAGCTTTGAAATGTGGATTTGGAGAAGGATGGAAAATATCAAATGGACAGATAAAATAACTAATGAAGAGGTCTTAAAAAGAGTAGAAGAAGAAAGAAGTCTGTTAAGGAGGATAAAAAGAAGCAAGGGAAACTGGATCGGACATATTCTGAGAGGGAATGGAATCATCAGAGATGGCATCGAAAGAAAAATAGATGCAAAAAGTCCCAGAGGAAGAGTAAGGAAAACAATGCTAGATGACATGCTTAATGGAGACAGGTACACAACCTTGAAAGAGAAGGCTCAGAACAGAAGAGAGTGGAAGGAAAGTTTCTGCTACTAAAAGAAGAACCTGCTCAATTGCAGAATACTAAAGAAGAAGCGAATACACAATGTCTGGACATTTCAGCATATTGCATTTATCCAAAGTCAAAAGCAATTCATAACATCTATCTCAAGAAAATATTCTGGAATTTTCTATCATCTCATAAGTATTTCATTTTCACAGCCCATTCATACATTACCTCTGTAATACAATTGTCAGGTGCCCAAAGACTTGAATTTGATTTTCAACATAATGTAAGAAATCTTTATAAGGACTTTGCCTTCCCCCTTCAAGTTAAGGAATTTCACTTTCATAACAAGGTTTTCTGCTGTAAAGTCAAATTCTTCCTCATTCATCAAATTTAAAAAATAATTATACAGTTAAAAAATGGAGAGAATAGAGTTGTGTGGATTATGTAGTGTTGAATTTCTACCCATGATGGATGCTGGGACTCTGGTACAAAGTGGTAATAATAATAATAACTCAGTAGATATATTAAACAGTGCTGAATATATAAAACTGATTAAAAACAATTTCTGATTTGTACTTAAAGGTATACTATGATTTAGTAAAAATAATTAAGTATACAATATTAGCAGCTTCCTATCAACAATTTTCTTCTGAATTAATCTGTCATTTGTCAAGTCGCAAACATTGTCAGATATTATACTATAGTCTTCTGTATCAATCCATTTAAATAGTCTTCCTCTGGGTAGTTTTCCTGTGATCCTATAAAGAACATCAATTTTACTAACTTTTCATCTCTCATGTTCTTAAATGCTAACAATGCCAAGTTCTCTTCTAACACACTTTCATTTTTAATGATTCTAATAGGAATACAATCTGTTGACCCTTTTCATTTTCCTCATAATGCTCATGTCTACGGTCTCTGGCTAATGCTTTTATTAAAATTAGTTTGAAAATATATGCATGCTGCTAGGTCTTTTTTTAATTTCTCTTAATTCATATATTATTCAACTGACTTATTTTATTATCTACTATTTCCATATGTATTTGCCATCTTCAACTAAAATTATTATTATTACACCCTTCACGGGGTCAAGCAGACTCATTGTGGGAGGTTCAGTCAACTGACAACAAATCTATCATATCATAAAACAAACTTGAGGCTTATTGCTATACTAACAGATAAAAATAACCTGCATTTTGATGTGATGTGTGCTGATTTCCTGTAGCGAACACAAAAATTTCACACGTCGGCCTACAGTACTATCCTATGGAGAAATCTGTCACACTGTTAAATGGTTACTAATGTTCAGAGCAGTACACTGTTTTTAATGTTTGCACAACCACTGTTTTTGTTGTTGTTATGATCCATCGAGTTGTTTACGACTCCTGGCGACTCCACGAACATACACTCTCCATTCCGATCTGTCCCTGACCATGTCTTTTAGAACCTCCAAGCGCACTCCAATTGCTTCTTTAACTCCATCCACCCATCTAATTCTTGGTCTTCCTCTTCTCCTGCTTCCATCAACTTTAGCAAGCGTCATTATCTTCTCCAGACTGTCATTTGCTCGCATAATATGTCCAAAGTATGACAATTTTTGCTTGATGATCATAGCTTCAAGGGAGCAATCTGGCTTTATTCTGTCTATCACTGATTTATTGGTTTGCTTTGCAGTCCACGGTATTCATAGTAAGCATCTCCAAACCCATAATTCAAATGCATCTATCTTCCTTCTTTCACATCCATACAGCACCACAGGGAATACCATTGCTTTCACGATCCTGATTTTTGATGTGAAGTTTTCTTTAAAGATCTTGCTTAAATTTGTCATTGCTTTTTTTCCAAGTAATAATCTTCTTCTAACTTCTACGGTACAATAACCATCTTTATCAATTCGGGATCCTAGGAACACAAAATTGTCAACTGCTTCCATTTACTTCCCATCTACTTCAAAATCATTGAGTTCACATGTTGCCATAACTTTTGTCTTTTTGAGGTTAAGTTTAAGACCATATTTAGCACTTTCTTCTTTAACTTTCATAATAAGTTCCTTCAAATCTTCTTTGCATTCTGCTAGCAAGGTGGTATCGTCTGCATACCTCAAATTATTAATATTTTTTCCACCAATTTTAATTCCAACTGAAGACTCCTCCAGCCCTGCCATTCTTAAAATGTATTCGTTGTAAAAGTTAAACAGTTATGGAGATAAAATACATCCTTGTCACACCCCTTTACCTATTGTGAAATACTCAGTTTCTCCAAAATCTGTTCAGACAGCAGCTTCTTGTTCATAATAAAGATTCCTCAGAAGGATAATGAAATGCTCTGGGACTCCCATTGTTCTTAACACATTTCACAGTTTCACATGATCTACAGAGTCAAAAGCCTTGCTATAGTCAAGGAAATAAAGGTAGACATTCTTTTGATATTCCTGTGCTCTTTCTATAATCCATCTCACATTGGCGATTTGATCTCTTGTTCCTCTGCCTTTTTGAAATCCTGCCTGTTCATCTAGCATTTCTCTCTTCATGAATGGTTCCAGTCTTTTCTGAATGATCTTAAGTAAGACTTTACTTGCATGAGAAATCAGTGCTACAGTTCTGTAATTTTCGTACTCTCTTGCATTGCCTTTCTTCAATAAAGGTATATAAACTGATTTTTTCCATTCCCTAGGCCATGTAGTTGTGATCCAAATTCGCTGATATAGAACTGTTAAAATTTTAACTGCCTCTTCTCCCAGGGCTTTGAGCAGCTCAATGGGTATTCAACCACTGTACCACATTAAAAACAGTGTAGTAATCTGAACATAAGCAGCCATTTAACAGTATGGCAGATTGGGCTATTTGGCTATAGGATAGCATTGTGGGCTAATATATTGGAAATTTTCAGGTTCACTACGAGAAATCAGCATACATTGCATCAAAGTGCAGGTTTTTCTACCTGAAAACATGAAATAACACTTATAGATGTGAGCTGCAGTTTTCAATTATTTTTGAGTTTTAACCCAAAAATGCTGTGAATCAGAGCAAGTTGTGTTTATTAAAGCATTTCATTAGTTAATTATTTTAGATAGCAGTTGCAACTGACCACAACAATACAATGTATATATGAATTTAACATTGTCATCTTCTTCTCTTCAAGGATTAGGCATCTGCTTGTTCCTGCTTCACTGGTCCTTCCATCTTGCAGCCCTCCCCCCCCCCCCCCCAGCCTCCTGTGGTCTAGATTTATCTGCCTCATTCAGTAGACAATATCTTTCCATGCTAAATAGATGGTTTTTCGATTTCTCTCTATATTTCTTGATTTTTTTCATTTGCATTGTAAATATCTAGCTCTCTTCTGATGTCTTCCTTTTTTTATATGGTCCAATTTTTGTGCATCCTTTAATTGCTCTTAAAAACATAGGAAATAATTATCATGTATAATTCTATTTAATGATATAAATATAAGTGTTCTGAACAACTTTTCCCTCATCTTCCCCTTATGCATAAGGCTCACTGGCTAGTCAGATGCTTAGCATATGCTTTTCAGGATCAACAAACTTAAAAATACAGATCCTTGATATCTTTCCATGATTTCTCAATTATTTCCCTTAAAGTAAAAACTCAATCCTGACGATTCCTATTTCGCTTGTACTTCCCCAAGTTTCTCTCATAATAACCTTCTTCAGTAGGCATGCATATATCTTATTAGGAGAACTCAAAAGGGCAATTCCTCTTTAATTCTCACAATCAGAGATCTACTCCAGTCATCTAGAATTCAACATTCAAACTGGCCTATCGAACTATATTTCTCTCCAGCTGTGTCTCCACATTTCAAAATTTTAATGGCTTTAACTCTATATCAAGTAGAGATATGTACTCCTCACTGCACTTTGTATGAATATTTTCTATCACACTTTTGTCATCAGTCAACCATCTAATTAACAGTCTTTAAAGTAATTCAAATTAAGGGGATATTAAATCCCACATTGTTTTAAAACCGAATAAGAAACTCAAAGATTGGAATCAGAGAGTTTCATGCCGAATATAGTAAACTATAAAAGTATCAGAGGTTACTAGCATGAGCTAATGCAAGTAGTCGTAGTACAATCTCAGGCAACTCGTTGCAAAGGTGGGGAAAGTTCTGATTGCTAATCTTGGTATTTTCCATAATGTAAAAACACATTTCCTAGGAAATGTATGCTGTTATTACATTATGGTGGGAGGTCACTACCCAGACTGGTTTCGGCCTTTTTTGAGGCTTCATCAGTGAGTAGCTAGACAAAATAGATACCAAAGGGTATAGCGAAAAGAACTTCTGCTATACGAGTTGTCAAACAGATGCAACCATTACTTTAAAGTAATTACTTAAGAAATCTGGAATATCTTTATCTTATGTCATGTTATACATCTGATTCCTTTTATAATACTCTTTCCTCAATTCCATAGACTCCAGAATATTTGGTTACTTTTCTTGATATTTATCATTTACATTTTTTCCAGCAAACCCTCCTGTAACTTTTGTTTAGCTACTTTTATCCACAGCTCCAATTTTTCTTTGTATTCCCTTTGGAAACTGCTCCTTTATTTGCATATAAACTTGAAATATGATTTCTTCTTGCCAATCTAATCAATAGCCAACACACCCATAGTGTGTTGTTGGCTATTGATTAGATGCTTCATGGCAAACTTGAATTTACTTGTCATCTAACTGTTATGCTATTGCTAAGTTCAAACTCCATATAGATACTGAACTCATCACCACTATCTTCTTCTTCTTCTTGAGTATTCTGTAATTCAACAGGTTCTTCTTTTAGTAGCAGAAACTTTCCTTCCACTCTCTTCTGTTCTGAGCCTTCTCTTTCAAGGTACCCATCTCCATTCAGCATGTCATCTAGCATTGTTTTCCTTACTCTTCGTTTGGGTCTTTTTCCGTCTATTTTTCTTTCAATGCCATCTCTGATGATTCCATTCCCTCTCAGAATATGTCCGATCCAGTTTCCCTTGCTTCTTTTTATCCTCCTTAACAGACTTCTTTCTTCTTCTACTCTTTTTAAGACCTCTTCATTAGTTATTTTATCTGTCCATTTGATATTTTCCATCCTTCTCCAAATCCATATTTCAAAGCTTTCCAAAATCTTAATTTCTTCTTTCTTCAATGCCAAGTTTCAGATGCATAGAGGGTAACACTCCACACATAACATTTCATTAGTCTTTTCTTTAGGTTTCTATCCATTTTACTTCTGAATAAATTCCATTTTCTATTAAAGGCATCTCTTCCCATCGCTATTCTTGCTTTTATATCACTTTTGCATCTTCCATCACTGCTAACAACACTTCCTAGATATTTAATTGTCTTTACTTGATTCAATTTTTCCCCATTTATTCTGATATCCATATTTGCCTCTTTCCTTGCTATTTTCATTACCTTTGTTTTTCTGATGTTAATTTTCATTCCATAATTGATACAGGATTCCAGTAATCTGTTCAACAGATGTTGCAGTCCTGTTTCAGTATTTGATAGTAATGCCTTGTCATCTGGATATCTTATTGTAAATATCTGTCTACCTCCAATCTTTATTCCTTCTTCCGAATTCTCCAGCGCTTCTTTTAACATTGCTTCAGAATACACGTTAAACAAAACTGGTGACAGAGAACAGTCTTGTCTTACTCCTAGTCCAATGATACCTCGTTCTGTTGTACCATATGTGTCTCTCACCATGGCAGTTTGTCCCATATATAGTGAAATAATTAGCCTTCTGTCTTTCCAATCTATACCAATATTTTCCATTACTTCCACCATCTTATCCCATTTTACAATCAAAAGCTTTTCAAAATCTATATAACAGATATTAACTTCTTTATTCACTTCCAGACTTCTTTCACTTACTATTCTTAACAGTTCAATCGCATCTCTTGTTCCTCTACCCTTCCTGAAACCAAACTGAACTTCTTCAAGAAATTCTTCCACTTTAGATGCAATTCTTCGTGTTAAGATTCTCATAAGTATTTTTGATGTATGGGAAATGAGGCTTATTGTTCTAAAATCCTTGCAGTTCACTACATTACTTTTTTTTGGTATAGGTATAAATATTAAGGTCATAAAATCTTTTGGTAGTTCTCCTTTGTTATAAATTAAATTTATTATTTCAGTTATTTCTTCAGTTCCTTTCTTCTGAAGTTGTTTCAGGAATTCTGCATCACCACTATACACTATAAAATTAGAACTTAGAACTACTTCTTTAGTCTCAATGAAATTCTGATTTTTCTATTCTGTAAGCAATAACTTTACCACAACATGCTTTCCTGACTAAATCAATATTTTCTTTCACACTGTGTTCAAGCTTTGTTTCTTGTTTTCAAACTCTTATTTGTTTTCAAAAAAATATTAGTACATGTGGTATGGTCACTTAAACAGAATGGGCGAGGAAAGATTAGCAAAACAAGTGTTCTCTGCCAGGGTGGCAGTCAAACGACCCAGAGGAAGACCAAGATATAGGTGGATTGATACGGTACAATGTGCCTTAGACAATAGAAATATAAGATCTTATAATGATAATATTGGAGTCTTGACAAGTGACAGACTGATTTGGAGGAAAATTGTAGATAGGAAGTTAGTAATGATGTAAATTTTTAATGTAGTACTATCATATCCTGTACACCCCTTGAGGGTACATGTCAGGAATTTGATGATGATGAGTAGAACATCTCTGAAAGATGCTCAACTCTTATTATTCTAAAAACGTTTGTGCATTCTCCCACCGTACTTCAATATGATTCTTATATTTATCTTGCTTAGTACTAACAATCGCTTCCTTTTTCAAATTCCATTGGATACTCTTGTATCCTGAACAATCTGTAGACATCAGTAAGTGACTTACTCAGAAGCAACTTCAGGTTTTCAAAAAGTGGTGATGATCTCACACTGCACAATGAACTTCATCTAACAAAGCTATTCAAACAACCATGCTCTTGGTATTCAAACCCAATGTACCCATGGTGTGTTGGTTATTGATTAGATGCTGTCCAGCAAACTTGAATTTACTTGTCATCTAACTGTTATGCTATTGCTACATTCAAATTCCATATAGATACTGAACTCATCACCACTATACACTATAAAATAGCAAGATCTACAGTTTACACTATAAAATCCACAATCTACTACATGCTACAATGGCTTATTTATTTTTAATGTTAACGTTAACTGCAAGTATGCCCTATCTGGTTTGTCTATTTTGTAGGAGGAAAACCCTGCCAATTTCATATGAGACTGGTTATTAACTCACTTTCAATGGAAAAAATCCGAAATAAAGATTCTTGTATCATAACGAGAATCAAACCTAGGTCTTTTCCAATCAAAGAGCCCAGGTTCTGTTGCTCTTCCAACTTTGCTATGCAGGTACAATGTTATACAAGTCCTTTTCTAATTAATTATTTTCTGACTTTTTTTTTTTCTTTCTTTACAATGGCACATTATTTGAAGATATCTTTCTGTAATTTAATCCCAATTATAAGCTACTGTCAGAATAAAATAGTAAGTACCAAATATTATATACAGTACAGATATTTATCTATCTCTAAGTATAGTGTGTTCTGCTGCTGATGAATGCTGGCTTTTACACAAGCATGTACTTCTTAAAACTGGTTATAGTATGATAGGTGAGCAGAAGATGCATAAATGAAAGGATACTGCTTATTGTTTGATGTGGGTTTGAGCATGGCCAGATCCTATGTGAAATAAAGATTAATTTCTGTTAATGTGAAATCACACCTTAAATGAGACTATAAATGAAGAAAGAAAAAATTAGAAATGAGAAGATAGATAAATGTACTCTGAATCTGGACATTTTACTGAGACTAAAAGTGGCATTTACAAAACTAATGATTATGAGTCATTTATTTGTTATTCATTTAATTACCATTAATTAAAATTGTGGCATAACACAATCATTTCTCTCAGAGTAAGTGGACATCCAATGACTATGACCATCATTCAGGTTTATGCACCCACTACAGAGGCACCAGAAGACGACATTGAAGAATTTTATGGCAAGTTACAAGAAGTGATAGATGCAACATCAACACGCAGTATCCTTTGCAGGAAGTATGGCATTTGAATGCAGAGTTTCAATGACAAGCCAGAAGAGACAAGGAAAAAATACTTTAACCAGGAATGCCAACAAACAGATGACCAAAACAAGAAAAGAAAAACAAGAGATCTTTTCAAAAAGATCAGAGAACTAACAGGGAAGTTTAGTGCCAAGATGACAATATTGAAAAGTAAACACACAGGATATCTTACAAAAGCAGCAGACATCAAAGAAATATAGAAAGAGTATACAGAAGTCCTTTACAGAAAGGCCTCCAAAATTACTGAGAAATTTGAAGAGCAGGATTATACACAGGAGCCAGTACTGTTGAGTTTTGAATAAATAAAATTCATTAGGAATTTATTCAATCACAATTTAACAAGTTAAACCCTGAAAGGATATGCTTGCATCCTAGTATATATTATATACTATTATATATGTTATATATATACATATTCTCGTAGACAGGCTTATACGTTGTTTCAATTCCCTAAGTGATTTAGAAAAGAAATATATATATATATATATATATATATATATTGACAAATATAGGATACAGTGATTAAGATGCAAAATTGTGAATATTTCAGTGTTAAAAAAAATTTCTACTAGATTGTATATTTGATAGTGAAGTTTAGTAAATTTTATATTACTTGTTAAGATTGATACACAATGAATTGCTGTATAAATTGCATGTAACAAAGTGAGAACACAAGGTCATAGTACAAGGGCAAACCATCGGATTAAGAAGTTGCACCAAGCGGTCTCGCGTACATACGGTACGTGGAGACCCAAGCTGTTTGGAGAAGATGCTACAGAAGCAAGACCCACGTGTACAAATAAAAACGTGACGGGTGAACAACTTAGGTTACAGATAGTACTACCAGTAGGGATGAGTATAAAAGGATTAGGAACACCCCCCCCCCATGAGGCTTTTTTGTGGTTTTCTCTTCTCGATCGTCTGGACGTGTAGTTTGCGGGGAGTTCTGCTCTCACTCCCGGTAGTAGCAGTCGGAGATGCCGCAATAGTAGTTGGAAAGGTTGCGGGTCTCAAGCCCTATGATGAAAGGATAGACATTTTACAGAGATAGTGGGAAAGCTCAGCGACTCGGTAGCGTGCTATGCGAATGCAGAATCACCTTTTGCCAGGAATGTTCTTGACATAGACTCGATATACTAGCAACGTGTGGACCAACCAACGATCGCAGGAATCCCATTTCCGTAAAACCGACGGAAAGGAAATAGTTTGGAGAAAAAGAATCAAGAATCGAAGGGACAAGTGTAAAGGATCAACGAGTACGGTATTGTAACCTTTTTGTCAAGTAATGTGTGTGAGGAAGAGAAATTAACTGTAATTTAAGAATTAAGGACTCTGATTAGAATAAGACAGGACTATAGTGCATTGATATCAGTTAGACAAAAGGAAAAGGAATGTTCTTTACATGTACTAATTGATAATTATGTCTTAAGAGGTAGTGAAGTGTCTTTATTTGAGTAATTTAGTCAAAATCTGAAGTTTCAATTTTGTTTTACGATCTAAGAAAGCTAGATTATGATTCTTTTAGAGAAGAGTTTCTATGATATTCTGTAAAAATATTTATGTAGCTATAACAAGTCGAAATATTTTTACATAAAGTTTACCAAGGTCGAGCCCAGTAAGACCTGTAACTTGTAAATAGTTGTATGTTATATGTAAATAATCCCAATGGGAATTTGTATGTGCTCGATGTCAAATAAGGGAATATTCTAGAAGGTGTAGTATTAATACACAAGGCAATAATACCTTGCCAATAGTAAAGCAGTATATTTTTAGATTTTTGTAAAGATGTCAAACTTTGTGCGTGTTCTACATGGGAAGCCCAAGGTCAGTGCTAGGTAGACCGACAAAAGCTTCAAACGAATGTCCGCTGCCAGAACAAATAGGATTTAGGGAGTGTAGGAGAAAAACAAAGGAAGGGTCAGTCAAAAAAAAGGATCAAGGCATTTCTCTGAAATGTTCGGGGTTCACATATCTCCGCACAAGGATTCGGAAATGACCGAATAAAAGGCGTGGGCGAAAAGATTGCATCATCGGTTCGAGAAATTTTCATCAAGATTCCAGAGGTCAGGATCGAGAAGTCGCCAATGGTTGTCCGGCAGATGTAAGCCATTGAGGACACGACGTCGGGAGAAATTATGTCAGTGGTCTAAAAGAAAGATGACGAGGAGCCGATCCACCAGGCAAAACTGATAGTCGATGACAAGTTGATGAGTCTTCGCCAGGAGCTGTTGTCGGAGGGAAGAAATTGCTTTGTTGATCCAACGTGCATGCAAGCATTCCACAAGCCGATAATCTTCAACCCAAGTGCGGCAGTACAGCATCCCAAGGAAACATCAGTGACCCATCGCCGGCATAAAGAGGGATTGAAAAACCTGACATGGAAGAAAAAGGGAAAAGAAGTCCAGCCAAGTACACAGTGGGTAGCAGCTATAAAAGTGAGTTGACCCGTTTGTTAAATTTCCTTGAGCTTTTAAGAGAACACTTATTAATGGACTGTAAGTAGAAGCTGATCTAAATAAGCATATCTAACAGTTAAAGATTATAAAGTGATTAAGTGTCAGAAATTTTTAGTTTGAAATAAGTCATAGTGTAACTATTTGCTGAAACTTGCCTATAGAATATTCCCAGCATAGAAAGGAAAGAGCAATTGAGTGTAAAAGATATTGTTTATGTGTTCATTGAGTAAGATTGAATAATTTAGTAACAAGTACCATTTTGGTATTCTGGTTCTGCTTAAAAGTTCATTAATAAAGCTATAGAGAAGAAACACACAGACTAACTTCTGTATGTCTGGAGAAATCACTGCCATAACAAGAGGATTTCATTATTATGATCATGATACAAATACAATTTAATACATAACAAAGTAACAAGCATAAATAAAAATGCAGATCACATTTCATCTGAAACTGTAGTAAACTTGATATAGTTATATGTCAGTCAGGTATATGTAAAAATTCTTGCAATTTTAAGAGAGATCTCACTATAGAGACATTTTATTTTTCAATTTATCTATGACTAAATGTTAAAATGTTTATCCAATTTTTCTTTGTGGGGAACAGCAGCAAAGCAGTTATGCAAGAAAGCTGCTAGATGGTATAATACATAGGACCAAACCTGATGGTATTGCATTATGAGGTTTCTCAACCAACTGGTAAATAGTCCTGCTGCTACTTATTCTGGATTTTGGCTGGAAGGAGTCTGAGTATAGCAGTATGCAGGAGAGAGTCAAGGCCATGCTTGGACTCGAGCCTGGGCAGATCCAATGTGGGAGTCACGTCCACAAGTCTAACCCCTTATTGTATGCCCCGCCCTGAAAGTGTTTAACATGCCACGAAAGATACTATAATCAACAAAAGCGACACTGGTGGGAGGAAAAATAAAGTAAAATAAAAAAATAAACTGCTATGTTTGCTTCACTCGCATACATCTAAACTTCATCTGTCATTCCTTAATGAACCTTAAATAGCATCTTCTAAAATTGCAGCTAAAGCAAGCAAGCAATTTCTTAACTACATTCTACATGATTTCTTCTATTTTGTGACTCAAGACTTCTTGAGTTCTTCTTTTTTTTATTTTTTTAAATATTATTTTTTTTCTTTCTGGTCAGGCTAGATAAAAGATTAATAAGCAGAATAGATTCATTTTACCTTGTAAAGTGCAGAAGCATGTAGCTTGGTTCTTATACATATGTATTTTTCTGATGATGACAATACAGAAGTCAAAACATCAAATGTTACTTTCCTAATATAAAGTAAAATAATTATTTTAACACGTGTGTTGTGTATCCCTAAATTCTTAACCATATATTCAAATAAGTATTGGCATTTCTCTTAAGCAATTTTCAAATATGATGTGTCTACTTAATTTAATTGCAAAAATAAGCTTTTGAGAATAATCTAAATTTAAGTATAGACTTATGCTAATTTGTATGTCCTAAACTCCAGATAAACATTTTTTTCTTTCTCTAGAATAACAGTTTTACTGAAATTAGTACCATGTTGATTATGACAACATTTTACTTCCTTTCTTTTTTTTTTTTTTTTTGAGAATATTATTGCCAAGCCTGTTGGCATTACCTTTACAGAGTTAGGGAGTATACTTTTTAAAAAGCAGGAAAAGGTAGGAAATTTACAAATGTATATAAAATAGGAGTGCTTAAGGGATCAAAGCTGTATAACTGGGAGATCTTCACGTAGCCTTTTAAAGAATGTGGAGAACTGACTGGGGCTTCTGACCTAATGTCCAATCTTCACCTTCTCGTGGTGCATCCTTAGGTAGCTATCTGAATACTGAATGAACCAGCTGGCAATATGGAATGTAGACAACCAAACTGTATTCTTATCGGCTTAAACTAATGCAAAATGACGGTACAATATGACACACTTTCATGCTGGATGGGGTGTCACCCGGTTAAACAAGGCCCCATTATTTTTGTCAGAAAACCTGGAAAACAGCACAGTGTCAGCTATTGGAACAAATCTCAGAAGTCATTCCAGCCGAACATCAGCAGAGTTCAAGATTGGTACTATCAATATATGAAGCATAGATGGAACTAGCAGAAGAATTGGATAAGAACTAGATCAACATAATAGGTATGACTGAAACAAAGAAGACAAAAACAGGTAAGATTGTTTTAAGCAACAAATACAAAATGTTATTCAGGCAATGAGGGAAAAGAAGGACCAGCTATAGTATTCAACATACTAAATAATCAGAGATGATAAAGGTGGCATAAAGACTGAATATTCTTGATGTCTGGAGCAATTACTCTGAAAGACTGATAAATGAAACAGTGTCAGCATGGTGGTAGAAATCAGTAAACATGAATGCAGGCAGGAGTAGATCATATCTGACTAGAAATGCTCAAATATAGCAGTCTAAAAGTTTTACAGTGGCTGCACTGCATAATTGGCCTGGTACTAGGATCAAATTCAGAATGATTGAAGTAGAGTTTTCATAGTGTTATAAACAGTGAAATAAAATAATGTGAGAATTACAGGATGTATTTCCCTGAGTGTTAAGATTTATGCAAATATACTTGAGAAACAACTAAGAAGTGGAAGGGAAGCTTGGTGAATAAAAAGCTGGATTCAGGCCAAACAGAGCGTTGGGATCAGAATTTCACTTTACGAAAACATAGAATGTTAACCTTATATATACTCTTCCCCTTCAAACCACCACATTATTACTAACATAAAACAGAAGAGCTCAAGAATCCTAAGGTGACTACAATCATTACCTGTTACCTCTTGATTTTTCTCTGATTCTGCTCCTCCATATTTGGATAATTTTTAATATTTTTAATAATGTTTATCTCATAATTTTTGAAGTTATATTTTCATGTTTCACCCTTTAAGTTTTAAAGTTTAATATATATGTAAGTTCTCTTACCATAAATGTCACGTTTCTTCTGGATTGCTCAGTTAGCAGATAACCAAATCATAGTACAAAACCCTACATTCAATAATATTAGTTTCAAATTCACATAATCAACAGTTACTGTTTCTGTGTTACAATGACGTGGCTCCAACATTTTCACCATAACTGGATGACACACTATATTGTGATGTTTTTAAACATTACAAAAAAAAAAAGAAAAAAAAGGAAACAATGAGGATGATAAATCACATTAAGAATTAGTCTCATTTGGCTTCATCTCTGTACTTGATACATCTGTGAAAAGGTTCTTATATGTTCAAGACAGAAAAACTGAAATACAGTTATCTCTCAATTAAACCCTGAAAATATTTCCACAATTTATACAAACAAACAATTTTATTTATAACTCACGAATCTCCAGCTGCCAACAATATAATGTATCTAGACCGAATATGACTTGATGGAAAAACAGAAACTGCATAATGAAGAGCCATTTGTCTCACTTGTGATTCTGGACTTTCAATCCTACTCATTATTAAGGCTTCCATTAGGTAGCGCGTGCTCTCATCCATTGTTGAGAAAGCTTTTGCCAATAATGACAAAGCTTCTTGAACAGCTAACCTTATATCATGATCTTCCTATATTAAAATAAAACTTATGCTGTAATTGAATATAAATTTATTTATGAATTACAACAAACATAATTTAGTTATTTAAGTATTCCTAAAACACCATAAAATAATTGAAACAAAAACATAATTTTAATGATGCTTCTTTAGTGCATTCAATAGTCAAGATTATGAGGGGAAAATCTTAAGTTAGAATCCAATTTGCATTGCTAATCTTTATAAGGTCTTTTCAACTAAAGATGAATCAGCCAGTCTCATCCAGAGGCAGCACAATTTGTTCCAGTACATAACTATCATATATTATGTGACCATCATATAATGGGGTGTTATTTGATCTCTAGGCAATTCAGATTATAGCTTAGTGTAAAATATGTCTCCTATTGAAAACAACACTCATAACCGCCACGCTCATCCTCATTTGTCTGGCATTATAAATGCTCAGTAGGCTTTATGATTTCTATCATTAATTTTCTTGGATGGGTTGTTTTTTTTTAGACCTCTGATCTAATACTAAGTTTCCATGCACTAAATGCATGGAAACATAGGAGATATTCATTTTCCCCACTCCACTTTATATTCTGATCCCTTAAAATAATTAAGAGATCAGAAGATTATTTTCTGGGTATAGAGACTATTACAAGAATGATCTTTTCTGGGGAATAAAAAATTATATATATGAAACTACTATCATGCATAATGAATTATGGATAGAATGTTATCTATCATGCATAATGAATTATAGATAGAATGTTATTTAAATGTTTACCTAGAGTTAAAAAAAACAAAAAAAACATTCACATACATATTTGAATCTGGCGATCACTTCCAACACAAGAAACTAGTTCAGTAATGACTTATTTCAATCAAGTGATTCAGAAGAGCTTCACATATTTCTTTGAAGAAACATTCGCATTTAGGTGAATAACACTGGATCAAGGCATTATTCTATTTCATTTGATGACCTATAGACAAAGAATGATTTCTAATCCTGATTTTCCTAGCCATCACTAATATAAGATGTGTTTGTTGTTACTTTTCTAAAGATTTGACAATGTGTCCAGTACAAACATGAAATTTTATACACTTGAGTCCTGAGCTTCGAATATTCTTAGAGACAGTTGTAGTACTAATGCAAATTCAGAATGGAATGGAAATAGAAATCAATGAAACAATTTTCTTCTATGATGCCTGTTTACCAATGTTCTGGATGACCTGTTAAGCTTTTCAGCATATATGATATCTGTCTACAAAGGAAATAAGCTAATGGAGCTTTTCTCATCCTAAATGCCAACCAAAAGAAATAGGAATATATAATTTCAGATTTCACTTAGAATGATTTTAATTTCTCTCTAGTATTTAAACAAGTTTGTAAGCCTCCAAAAAAGAAACCACTACAAAGAATATCATCACATCTCAATCTGCTAAATTACATTTGAGAAGGAATTATATTCTTGTTTTCAACAATAGCATATGCAATTGAAAGTTAAGCTGTGAAACTTAAAAAATTTACAATGGATTTTAAATAACATCACACACACATGAGACAAGAGATTGCATATGGAAGAATTCTGATACAGTTTGTCCCTATATCTAGAAAATAATTGTACAAAAATAGCACTCGCTTTTTCTGTTGTCTAAAAATAGCCATATGTTTCTTAAATGAATTTTTTTTTTTTTTTGGTCAAGTATCATGACCTGCTTGTTGTAAATGTATGTACTATATCTTATACTTTTGAAAAAACATGTTAAAAAACTTTCAATATCTATCTCTTTTCCAGAGATAGATAGAAACTAACCTCTAACATACATGAGATTTAAATGTGCATTTAGAATATTAGCATTATTTCCATGCATCCATGGAGTCAGAAGAAGCATCATGCAAGGCCAAACTCAGTATGCTTATTCTATCAGCATCTATCCAATAGACATAAACCAACCTCTAACATACATGAGATTTAAATCTGCATCCAGAATATTAGTATTATTTCCATGCATCCAGTGAATCAGAAGAATCATCATATACTATTTCCATGCATCCATGGAGTCAGAAGAATCATCATGCAAGGCGAAACTCAATATGAGCCATATCTTATATGCATTCAGCATATAAAGTATGGACCTAAACTAATGCAAACTTTAGGAAGGCATTCGAGCTCATTCACCACTCTTAATGGATAAACTAATTTTTACTCTCAAAAGAGTAACAATTAGTTCATATAGTTGCAATGTCTTTGCAAAGTTCCACCAATACAGCACATTTCATCTGGTGAAAGTGTGACCTTACATTTGGCAATAGAACTAATCATCATCATGCTTTTCAAGGATTTTGGACTAGAGTGGCCTGTTCCAGCCAGAAGTCATTGCTGAATTTCTTTAGAGGATGTCATATAAGCATTTTCTCTGTCCAAGAGATGTTGCTCTATTTATAAGATGTAATTAGGTTATTGAAAGAACTAAATCCTAATAGAACTAATATAACTAACATATACGAGCAATTAATACTCATAATTAAACTAGAGTAATATTTCTCATTCAAGACATTGTTTCCCCACAGAACTCACTGGCCTCTCCTACCAACTATTAAATAATTACTTATTCCCACCCAAATTGATTTCAACAGGAATATATCAAGTGGTATTCTATCAAACACTTTTGAAAAGTCTAGAAAAATCAATATATAGGCATTTTCTCTGTCCAAGAGATGTTGCTCTATTTATAAGATGTAATTAGGTTATTGAAAGAACTAAATCCTAATAGAACTAACATATACGAGCATTAATACTCATAATTAAACTAGAGTAATATTTCTCATTCAAGACATTGTTTCCCCACAGAACTCACTGGCCTCTCCTACCAACTATTAAATAATTACTTATTCCCACCCAAATTGATTTCAACAGGAATATATCAAGTGGTATTCTATCAAACACTTTTGAAAAGTCTAGAAAAATCAACATATAGGCATTTTCTCTATCCAAGAGATGTTGCTCTATTTATAAGATGTAATTAGGTTATTGAAACAAAACAACTAAATTTCTTCCAGTGTGATGGTTTCATTGTGTTAGCTGGGGGATACATCTGCTGCTACTAATCCCAGGGTGAACTAGCACAAGCAAAGATCAGGGGTGTGCAGTCTATACCCCTAAGACTAAAGGTCAGACCTGTTTGGTACTTGGAATCACCAGGCGGCAGATAAGTTTCATAACCTGACATAATATAATTACTTTCCTTAGTGAAAGTTTGAAGTGACCAAACCCCAGGTTTGAACTCCAGTGCAAAGGCCTGATTATTTTTTTCCCCAAATCTTCTAGCAAGCATTATATAAGATATGGAGAGATGCAACATTTCTTTTTCAAAAATGTAGCTTTAAAATGGTTATTCTGTGGACCTAGCTACTTACTGTACCACTATTTTGCCAGGTGTGCCTGAAGGGAGTCCACAGGTAGTGGTATATACTGGAGCACTGACAAGGCTCCAGTATATACCAAAAATCTCCCAGTTCTCAAGGGTAAGAAGTTTGAGCCTCAATATCTGGAAATTACAAAGAAGTACTCAAAAAGATAAGGAGAACATGACTGAGTACTACAATAGATTACTGACCATTGCCAACAGTCTGAGCGTCACTAATGAGGATAAACCTCACCTCGACTGAGCAGTGTTTCATCAGTTTAGGTTAGGGGTAAAGCAAGAATTAAAAGAGACTGCCTATAAGAAGAAAATCATGAATCTTGAGGAATGTTTGCTCGCTGTGAAAGAGAAGGAAGAGATGCTTGGAGACATTCATCCCGCATCTGCTAACAGCAGTGTTAACGTGATTAAAGGGACAAATAATTCCGCAAGCGAAGGTAAGAATGAAAGGGAATCAAGCACATGTAAGGGCAAGACTATCAAAGATCAAAAGGATAGTGAGGGGGAAAGAGAGAGATCAGTCAACGTTAATCAAGTGACTGAAAATGAATTGAACATCCAAAAACAAGTAGGGCTAACAAACATAGAAGTACGTTCTATAATAAAACAAGAAGTTGAACGGTTACAACAGCCCTTAGTGGACTGTCTTGATGCTGTACTGAAACAGCTGGCGGCAGTAACTGTGAAGACCTTGGAATCAACTATACCTCAAGCAAAGAAAACAAATGAGATGATAAGACAAGAAGTCGAACGGCTACAACAGCCGATGATGGACTGTCTTGATACTGTTATGCAGCAGTTGGCTGCAGTAACTGTGAAGACCTCGGAATCAACTATACTTCAAGCAGAGAAAACTAATGAACAAGGAGACAGAAGGGAGCCTCCTAGATGTTTCGGTTGCAATAAGATTGAGCACTTAGCTCGCAAATGTGTTAGTAACAGGAGACCCTCCAATAGAAATAACAGATATGAGTCGAGGTTTGAGCACACTCCTCATAAGTATGAAGGTAAACCATGGAGGAGAGGACAATGAAATCAAGAACAACAAAAAGGGTTGAAAATGACAATTAAGGGTAAGGTACAAGGATCGCATTGTGACATATTGCTAGATATTGGTTCCTGGGCCTCTGTAATTACTGAAGATTATCTTCAAGAAATAAATTCCAGTATATGGCGAGGCATCTCTAATCTAAGGAGACCGATTAGATTATCAGGAATCTCAACATCAGAGATATATGTAACAAAGAAGGTTAGAGTAAAATTTTGCTTACCTGAATTTACCATGAGTGTTTGGCAAGATTTGTTGGTTCCTAGGACATCTCACCCAAGCATTCAAATCATCTTGGGAATAAATTTTCTAGAGAAGTACAAATTCTTATGCAACTTCTCTAGAAATGAAATGTCCCTTATGGGAAGAAAATGGTCAAGTAAACATAGAAATAGAACGAAATATCTCATGAAGAAAGAGTGCAGAGTAAAAGGAATGTCGTGCCAACTGATAGAGTTAATGAAGTGTCTCAAGATAACTGGATTGATTCTGTATTAGCGTCAACTTCAGGAGTGAACAGTCAATCTGAGACTCATCAAATATAAAACGTGAAATTAGCAAATGACCAAGATGTTACAGAAGAAAATTTAGGGGAGGATTGTCCAAGAACTATCGGAGTAAACCACATTAAAATAAATGATAGATCTAAAAGTTTCCATAACAGACCGAGGTGGAACAGACACAGAAAATATGAAGTTGATATACAACCTCAGCAGAAGCTTAGTTATGCCAACTTCCTCTGTTTTCTTTTCATGCTCAGGAAAACTACAAGTGGTTTGTTATGTTGGAATTTAGCACTTGCTACAAAGGCCGCACATTTACTAACAGATTGTGCAAGCCCTTTGAATAAATCTAATGAAGAATTATTTAGGTCCAAAACATTAAAAGATAGCAATGAAATTAGGTGTAATCATGAGAATAAGGTTCAGTTTAAAATGGGATATAATTTAGGTTCAAGAGAAGTTTGGGGAAGGGCGAGAGTATAAGCTGAAGTCTAAAATCTTCTCCAGAAATATTGAACGAGTGAGGTCATGAAAAATTTTCCTATGAGAAAAATTTTTTTTGGAAGGGGAAACCTGTGTTAAATCTGGAATGAAAGGCTTAATTTATCCTCAAGCATTTCATTCGGGATTTAACTGGAATGCACAATTCTCCCAAAAGAAATACTTGTAAATAGATAAAAATTCGAATTTTGTAAATATATATAGCAGTAATGATTCCTTCTTATAATCTTTCTATGTATAGTTTTATAAATGGTCCTGTAAATAACAGACAAGAATTAAGATATAAAAAAAGTAATATTGTAGCAGGAAAGTCAGGGAAAAATGAAGAATTTTGTATAATCGGATTATAAGTGTGACCCCAGGCAGTAATACAATGTCCGAATTTAGGAAAATAAAGAAACATCAGAAAAGACATAAGACATAGAAGATATATATAAAATAATAAACGAACCATAAATATAACATATATATCTTCTATGTCTTATGTCTTTCCAAATTTATTTTTCCCACGTCAAAACACCCCCCCCCCCACGCTATAAACAACCTTCAGCAGGATCATGAAATTGGAAGACATCCTAGTATTCAAACAAGGTATGTACAAAATTTTTCCACCTCTTTTATTCTGCTATAATTGCCTTCTATACCCACTCATAATGCCCTAAAATATATATATACACCCCTTTTTTGAGTAATAATAGCCAATGTATTTAAAACAAGGGACACTCCTAAACAAAAACAGGCTATAAATAGCCGTAATTATAATAATAGCGTTTAAGAGGAGTAGCATGGGAATTTTCCCAGAAACTATACCTAGTCTTTTCTTATGTATCTCTATTTTCCTAAATTCTGTGTGTTCCCTCCTCAATTAATTTTATCTTTATTCCCATTCACTCCTTACTTCTCATTCCCTTAGTTACAGCTATCTATCAAAGTTCCCTAATTTCACTGTGGCCACACTCTTAGATGAACTCGTGTGCAAATCCTCCAGACAAAGAGATTGCCCCAAGGTAGAGCCAAATTTCTCCCTGGCCGAAAATTTAAAGTCAACTCCTTTTCAGAATTAAGAAAATTTATTTTTTAACGCTGCGCCATCTTAATTCCTATACAATAGAATTAATATTGTCAGAGAGTCAGCCCGCAGACTACTACACGATTTACTTAATCTAACACAAACAAACTTAACGATCCTTTATCTTCTACTGCAGTCGTAACCAGTTCCTGTGCTTTTACTTAAACAGGCTCTACTTTTAGCAAGAGGTGCATTGGCTTGAATAATCAGAACTTGATTTTTGTAAAGAAAACATGAAAGTTTATTCACTCTAAGTTATGATACATGTCATTCAAAGAAACAAAATTAAATGAGGAATTTCTAAGGGCAAATATTATACTAACTGACAAGATCTATATTATACTCGACATCTCACATTAAGGTACACAAACTGAGTCAAGCTGTCTCAATCCTGCTTACTTATTACAGTTATGCTCATGAGTATCTTTCCCTCCCACAAATATTAAGACAAAACCATATTAAATCAATTCAATAACATGCCTAAAACAGTATACTTCTAGAGCTACAAGATTCTCGCTAAAAGATTAGGTACTAGAGTCCTGAACATTTTCAATCAAGAAAATCAAGAAATTTAACACTTTTGTTCACCTTGGCCTTAAATTACAATACTATGGACACAAAATTTCTACATTACCGACCAGTTCTATACTTCAGGAGGCTCTTCACATCTGATTTTCCTACAGGCTTACTTCGGGTGGTTTTCTAGTTCTGGGGTCTGTTGTTCCTCGTCTCGACCATCCGGTGATTTCGGTCACAAATCACTTCTTTTCCGGATATACTCGAACTTCTCTGACAGAAAGGTATGGCTGGAGCTGCACGATATTTCGGCATTCACTGGATGTTTCGTTGCATCGATGAGAATGCTCGAACTCTGCCACTACTTAACCGTATCATCGCCACTCGACCATCCTGCCTTCACCCGAACGACAGGATAAGGACCACAAAAATATGAGAGAGAGAGCTCAAGCCGTCAAACCTTTTATACTCCTCCGCATCTGCTCTCCCTACTATGCCATCAGTTGCACCCGCTACACAAGCCTCTTTGCACACCGTACCTTCACTTTCTCCATTGCGTCTCCATGTGGGCATTGCACGCGCCTCGGACATCGTATTACTGCCTGGGGTCACACTTATAATCCGATTATACAAAATTCTTCATTTTCTCCTGACTTTCCTGCTACAATATTACCTTTTTTATATCTTAATTCTTATCTGTTATTTACAGGGCCATTTATAAAACAATACATAGAAAGATTATAAGAAGGAATCATTACTACTATATTTACAAAATTCGAATTTATACCTATTTACAAGTATTTCTTTTTTGGGGAATTGTGTATTCCAGTTAAATCCCAAATGAAATACTTGAGGATAAATTAAGCCCAACATTCCAGATTTAAAATAGGTGAAATTTTCCATGGGAATGGCTAAGAAAAGAATCCATTAATACCGTATATTTCGTATCCCTCACAATTTTAATGCAACTTAAAACTACCACTATGAAAAGTCAAGAAAAGAGAAATAGATTATATAGAGATAAAGGCAGAACTCCCAAATCTTTCCAGATTCACTTCATTAATAAAGTGTTCTAAGTTCCAACCTCAAAAATATTCATTTTCATCTCCAATCTATATAATCACAACTAATAGAAACTTAAATTTCAGCTTAAAAAGTCATACTCATCAAATTTTTCCAATTATTCACTGTGACTCTTTTCATCTTAAAGGTGGAATGTGTGCATTTATTAAATGATATACCATGTCAGAGGAGAAGCTTCTAACTTAAAATCACCTCCCTTTGATCTTCGCCTAAAATATTTCTTTTCCCCCATTCTAACAAATACTTCTGCTCTCTACCACTTTCCTAATGCCAACAACAAAATTGAAATTTTGATTTCCTTTCTTTAAATAATGATTTTCTCTAGTCCAACTCTACTAACAGGAAAGTCATCTTCCTTGAATATTTCGATGTTCACAACTGAGAGCTTTCTTTTCCAACTGCATTGAATCCAACAAGTAGAGATATCCATACGTTCATTATTCATAATAATGCTTAATGGTATAAATAACACCAAGAGGGAAAAAATACATTTATTAAACTCACTAATATTTCACTAGTTTTCTGCCCAGCATCATCAGAGCGCAATGATAACTGTGAAGATATCATTGCACTAAACTAAATAACTGTAAAAACAATTTAAGTTGTAACTGACAACTGATGTCCTTACATGTAACTGCACCCTCTATGGATCAGATAACTATAAAGTTAATTTACAAAAGTCCGCTATTAGGTCTTAAAATGATAGTCTCCTAGATCTTTGGTAAATTAATGCAACCATACTTGTTGAGGTTGTCATTGCCAATATTGATTCCACTATCCTCTCAGACCTAAATATGATACATTATATTGGATTTATTGGACCATGGTTTAGATAAAACATATGTACATAATCGTCTCAGAAAAAAAAATCCTCTCAGACCTATAACGATTTCTATGTAATATACAAGTCGTTGCTCAAGTCACTTTCCTCCCTTGCAGGCAACTTGCCCTCATCTGTTAAAAACTATTTGCACTTTAAAACATTAATAGAAAATCTAACTCTGAGAGATTCTGACATCATGGTCAGTTTTGATATCACCTCACTTTTCACTCATGTACCTTTGACAGAGACCCTTGACCTTATCAAGCCACATTTTCCCACTGACATAATTGAATTATTCAGATTCACTATATATGCAGGTTATTTCCTATGGAAAGAAAAAATATATAAACACCTTGATGGGACTGCTATGGGTTCCCCCCCCCCCTCTAGCAAACTTCTACATGGAGCATTTTGAAAATCAAGCACTCAACACAGCCACACTAAAACTAACAGTTTGACTGTGCTATGCTGATGATGCATTTGCTGTTTGGTCTTACATTAAATCCATTTTTGGCAAATATTAACAGCCAACATCCTAAAATGAACTTCACCATAGAAAAAATAATAATTGTCTTCCATTTTTAGATATACTAGTGGCTCATTTTCCTTCTCCATCTACAGAAAACCTACTCATACTGGAAGGATTTATATAAACAATCACACCACCACTCTTCCAACAGCATGGTGACCTCAAAACACTCACCGACACAGGACTATTTGTTCACATGACATAACCCCTTGAAACTGAGCTCAAGGACCTTTACAATACCTTTTTAGTCAATGGCTATAACCCATATAAAATAGTTAAAATATTCATGCACCTCCCATCCCTCCTACACTCAACACACAGGATCACAGCAAAACCATTCTCACTGCATATGTTAAGATAGCAAAAAATAGCGAAAGTTCTTTGCAAATATGATCTCCATACTACTTTGAATTCTTTCATTCAGCTAGCTATCTTTATACTTTCTCCTAAAGATCAACTACATCCTCCTGAACATCCTGGAGTGTATAAAGTTCCTTGTGCCTGCAGTTTAGCCTACTTTGGACAAACTATAAACAGAAAGGCAAGATGCAGATTTTGATAAAAATCAATTGATATATTTGATTTTTTGCAGCCCAGCCAAGAGTCATGAGTTATAGTGAAGCTCAATGTTACAATTAATTGCCAATACATCCAAAACTGACTCCAAAGAAAACCAAAACCAGGAAATTTGCATCATGTCCAAATGGCAGTATGCTTCCTGGTATTCTGGTCTCTTGCCAAAGCTACTGACTGTAACTTGTGTTTATCCCTAGTTCCATTTCTTTTGCACCCAGATGGTTGTACTGCATTATTACTTACATAAAAAGCCAAATCACCTGGCAACTTATTTTTCTTTCAATTCTTGAAATGATGATCTTGGTAAATGTCCTCCAACCATCCCTCCCATTCAAACATGCAACATTCAATACCTTTTCTAATTTTCTACCATAAAAGATATCCAAAAAACCTTGTCAAAACTGGATACCAAAAATAGTCTTCTAGTCATCAGGCATTTTTCAATTGTTCTGATGGTTTTGTATCTCAGAGTTGACTCTTGTTCTGTATCATCTTTTTTTATATTTTTTTAATATTTTCTCCTATTCCACTGGTATCTATTCTGCAGCTTGGAAATTATCCCATAATCAAATCCCTTCAAATCAATGACAATTTATCTCACTTCAATTCTTTCTGAAGTAATGGAGAAAATCATTAACTGTCATCTTCTATGCCATCTGGAAACTTCTCAAATAATAAATGACCATAGGACACACGAGTGTTGCTCAATAGCAGATCTTCCTTATGTCACATGCTTTTAGACAAATACCATGGAAAAGTTTGGAAAATATAAAGTGGTTATTTTTGATATCTCTAAGGTATCTGATTGTGTTTGGCACAAAGACAATTCACATAATTAAGACCCATCATGTGATCTTTCAAGTGACTCCTGCAACTGAGTTTGATTTAATTTTTATGGTGCAAAGACAAAGGACATACTACACCAGGACAGATATTGGTTAGTAAGACAATCACAAACATCCATGCCCTTGGTGGGATTTGAACCAGCAGCCTCTTGGCTGAAGAGCAGATGCTAACCACTCTGTAACTGTGGTACCAGCTTTCTGTCTAACGTGTGATGGTAGATAGCTCTATCTTTAAATTTGACAACTAAATCTATGGTGATGATAGACTATTCTTTCACTTATTCTCTCCTTTTTATATGTTAATGATCTTTTCCAGTTAAATAGAAATTAAATATTGTTCTATAAAAATAAAAATTAACAAAAAAAAAAAAACTTCCAATAAATATTGTTCTGTTGATGATAGTATACTGCACTCCTCTTCCTTATTTGCAAACTTTGTACTACACAAATCAACAAACTATCAAAATATCAACTTCTATAACCTTAAATTCTTACTATCAAACAATCCTTCAATAGAGATCGAATAGTCATATTAAATTTTATTATTAGTAGTATCTAAGACCTTCAGGGAGACAAGGACATCGAGGGAAGCTATAAATATCACCCAAACCAGCTGTCATACCTTCCCTTAAATTTGTTCACACTAGATTCACTCACCATCCCCAAAGGAAAACTATTCCACTCACTCACTGCTCTGTGAGAGAAACACCTAACTCTTACCCCTTTCTTGACTGTGAACAAACTTAACATCCTTGGATGCCCTGAGTTCTCTCTCCACCTTCCATATAATGAAAAATTTCATCAGACAATATCCTATAACACCCATTCAAAGTTTATAGACCTCTATCATATCGCTCCTCTTTCTCCTGTTAACCAGTATCTGTAATCCATATACTTGCAATCTGCCCTCATAATCTAAATCCCATAATCTGGATATAACCTTTGTCTCTTCTTTGCACTCTTTCCACAGCTTCTTTATCCCCTTTGAATCTGGGATGCCAAATCCGCACACAATAATCCAGGTGTGGTATTATCAAAGCCTTATAAAGAGATAAAATGACTTCCTTATCCTTACATGTCAAGGTTAGCTTCAACATCACAATTATCCTCTGAGTTATATTTGCAGCTTTTGCTATGTGACCTTCTTACTAAATAATAAATACAAGATGTTATATTTGGGAAATAACGATCAAGGAAAGCAGCATTGAATACTGTTGGCATTCAACACCAAACATGAAAATAAACTACTAGATTAGAAGACAGTTTCAAGTAGAGTTATGCGGACAAACTTCAAAATTGGGAAATGGACAATGCAACTTCTATGTGCCTATGGTCTCACAGAAGAATCTCTGAGATATATAATGTGATGTGATCCATATATATATATATATATGGATCACATATATATACATAAAAAAACCAAGTTTATAAAATTACTTGGTATCCTTAATATATATATATATATATATATATATATATATATATATATATTAGGAGAATTCATTTTTACTCGGTAGGAATATTATAAAATAAGTTTAATGACTATTACCGAGAGAAAAGATGGCAAGATATATTTAACAAGATACTACTAGTTTACTAGTTTCGTTACAAGAACATCATCAGGTATCATACTCAAAGAAATATATAAAAAATTACAGAAACTTAAAATTGTATTAACAGAACAAGTGAAAAACAGTAGCATGTTTGAAAAAATGCAAGTATGAGTTCCATACAAACGACTATCTCTATAACAGGACTAGAGAAGAAACAGAAATTATAAATGAACTCAGTTTTCTTAAAAAAACGTTTATTAACAATGGCTTCTCTCCAAAGAAGATTGACAAATTTCTTTCCCCCAGGCACTCAACTACTGCTGAAGATCCCCCTCCCCCAAGAGCCTTCATCTCCTTGCCTTACATCAGCTCTCTTTCACCAAAACTGGCAAAGATTCTCAAGAAATTTAACTTCAAAACGTGCTACACTACGCTTCCAAAACTTCGTTCATTACTTTGCAAACATAAACAGAAACATCTTCCTACTCAGTTTCCAGGAGTCTACAAGATTTTGTGTGATTGCGGAAAGCCTTATTATGGACAGACTGCCAAATACATCCTTCTACGTTTGGATGAACACCGTAGAGATATCTCCTATAACAGGACTAGAGCTAGCGCTCTCTCTAGCCACGTTCTCTTTTCTGCTAACTCAGACGAAGGCCGCCAGCACATTGTAAACTGGACTCAAACTGCTAATATCCATGTGTGCTACGATGAACTCGAAAGAAAGATTGTTGAATCAAGAGAAATTTCTCTAGATTCCTCTCATATCAACAACAGCCTGAGTTACAATCTCTCGGACGCACATGTTGCTTCTGTTCAGTACTGGCGCACTCGCGACAGCGCGTAGTATTCGTTTGTATGGAACTCATACTTGCATTTTTTCAAACATGCTACTGTTTTTCATTTGTTCTGTTAATACAATTTTAAGTCTCTGTAATTTTTTATATATTTCTTTGAGTATGATACCTGATGATGTTCTTGTAACGAAACTAGTAAACTAGTAATAGTCATTAAACTATTAATATCGGTAATAGTCATTAAACTTATTTTATATATATATATATATATATAGGGTAAAATACTTTCTATATATATATATATATATATATATATATATATATATATATATATATATATATAGAAAGTATTTTACCTTGAGTATGATAAATGTTAAAAGATACCAAGCTATTTTAAACCTGGTTTTATTCCATTTCCCAAGTAAGCAAACAGACAAATCAAGTTTGCGCCTGCAAGTGTTGCAAGTCTAGCTGACCCCACACGTAGTGCAAGACCAAGGTAACTCATGGTAAAAGTAGAATAAGCTCTGATCACTAATCTTAATATTTACCCTTAATGCAAATCACATCTCCTGGATGAGATGTATGATGCTTTGTATTAAAGGCAAGGGGCCACTACCCAAACCGGTCTGGGTAGTGGCCCCTTGCCTTTAATACAAAGCATCATACATCTCATCCAGGAGATGTGATTTGCATTAAGGGTAAATATTAAGATTAGTGATCAGAGCTTATTCTACTTTTACCATGAGTTACCTTGGTCTTGCACTACGTGTGGGGTCAGCTAGACTTGCAACACTTGCAGGTGCAAACTTGACTTGTTTGTCTGTTTGCTTACTTGGGAAATGGAGTAAAACCAGGTTTAAAATAGCTTGGTATCTTTAACATATATATATATATATATGGATCACATTATGAAAGAGAGTGGCATTAAATCTGATATTTAAATCAGAGATATCCAACTTGGCTCTTCGCTTATGATGGATTCTTTTAAACACATCTAGTGGAAGTTTCCAAAGTTCTCTAAATTCCATAACAGCTGTAACAAATTTGGCATGAAGACCAGCAACAAAAAGACGAAAACTGTGAAAACAGGTAGGAACACAGAAAACTTCAGTTCCATTCTTAATAGAGAATCTATAGAACAAGTAAAAAATGTTGGCTATTTGCAGTTTTTAGTGAGGATGGCAAATTATATTTGTAAATAGACAACAGAATAAACAAAGGCAGTATTGTCAGGAGCCAAATGAATAAAATTATATGGAATAAGAGAGAAATTAGCCAAAACACAAAACTAGCACATACAATAGTGTTCAAACCAATTTTAAATTATGGATCTGAGAATTGGATTAAAAATAAAAATTTTGATCACAGACTGGAGAACGAAGATATGAGAGTTCTGAGAAAAATTAGGGGCATGAACAGATAGCATATGGCAGAATCATATTAAAAATGAAGATATTAGAAAGGAACTTGACATTGTTAGTATTCAAGAATATGTAAGCAAAACTAATCTAAAGTGGTATAGCCATTGAAATAGAATGGGTGAGGAAAGTTTAGCAAGGCAGATGTTTGATACGAAAATGGCAAGAAAGAGACCCAGAGGAAGGCCAAGGTCTATGTGGACTGATTCAGTCATGAAGTGAAGTGCCTTAGAAGCAAAAAATGTTGGATATGACATTGAAGTGCTCACAAGTAATAGACTAATTTGGAGGAAAACTGTTAATAGGAAATTAATAATAATGTAAACTTAATCATGTAGTGCTGTCATAGTAATCTACATATCATGGTATACGGGGGATGTGAGTCTGCAAGATTTATGGTAACTAGTGGTGTACCACAAGGATCAGTCCTTGGTCCACTGTTATTCAATCTGTACATTAATGATATTGGGAAGGATTTGACAAGCTACATACAGCTGTTGGCTGATGATGCAAAGATAGGTAGGGTAATCAGGAATGCTGTTGACATGCAGTTAAGAAAACAGTTTAGCCTTGCTAAACTTTCCTTTGCAGAATGATTTGAATAGGCTGAAATTGTGAACATGGGAAAATTGTGTCCATTCAATATCAGTAAATGTAAAGTCCTTCACTTCGGCATGATTAGATATCCAATGTTGTGTTATACTGGTGGGATTAGGCTAGAAGAAACTGATGAGGCTAGGGATCTTGGAGTGTTAATAGATAGGAAGTTGAAGTTCACAGGTCATGTGGCAAAGATTGGAAATACCACTCAAAAGATAATTGCAATACTGAAACGAACGTTCAGAATAAAGATAAGGATGTTATTTTGTCTATTTACAAGGCCTTGATAAGACCTCACTTGGACTATTGTGCACAAATCTGGTCTCCTGGTTTCTGTTGTGATTCTGATATATTGGAGAGAGAGTAAAAAGGAGAGTGTTAAAAATGATATCAGGATTGTGGAATACTGATTATGAAGACAGATTGAGAATTTGTAGACTGCAGACACTAGCAAACAGGAGAAAGAGGGGAGATATGATTGAGACTTACAAACTTCTGAAAGAGTCATACAGGATTTCAGTTGATGAAATTTTTCAATTTTTGGAAGTTAGGGAAAGGACGAGAGGGCATCCTTCGAAGCTGAGAGTGAAGGCCACTAAGAAGGGGATGAGGACCAGATTTTTCTCTCGGAGGGTGGTGCATGATATTGGAATGGATTGCCACCGGATGTTGCGAGTGCAAGCAGTGTGCATGAATTCAAGAATAAGTATTATAAATGGTGTGTGTAGTACGAGGGTGGTTGGTCTAAAAAGTTGTTAGCCTAGACCAGGGGTCAGCAAACTGCGGCTCTTTGGGTACGTACATGTGGCTCTGAAGAAAAATTGAAAATGAAAATAAAACTATCATAGTTTCATTTATAAAATTTTTAAAGGATTTTATTCACATAATGGTGATTTCATTTGTTTTATAGTTTTAATGGCGAAATGTGAAAGCGGAGTCCGTGTTGCTTTGCTGTTTCTGCAACTTAGTATTCTCTTTTGGCTGGGTGCATCCTGAAACTGCATTAAGATGATAAAGGCAACCTGGCAATTATTATTATTATTATAAAGGTAATTATTTTAAATATATATATATATATAAAAAAATAATATTGGTTTTATTATATTTAGATACGTTGATGGTCGCGATTTACCGCACCGTGTTTTATGCAACTGTTACAATAAAACGTGTTACTGGTGAGATGTAGTTTTATTATGTTTTAGAATTATTGTCATTTATTATTTTGAATAATCACTTAGTTCTTTTTATATAATGTATTTATATAACGTGTTAAATAAAATACATTGTTTAAGGTGCTTTTCAACATGGCTACGAAGAAAAAACTAAGAAAAACAACAGATGAGCATCGTGACTTTAAAACTGAATGGACTGAATCTTTCGTGTTTATCTCGAATTCGGGTGGCCTTCCAACCTGTCTTTTTTTTTGCCAAGAAAAACTGGCGCACAACAAAACATGCCACATTTTCCAGAAAATATCCCGTTGGTGACACGAGAAAGAGAGCAGTTGAAGAACTTCAGAAAAATGTTGAAAAATCAAGTTCTGTATTTAATTATTGGAGAGAGTCTGCCAATGATGTTAATATTGCAAGCTTCGTAGTGAGGCAGGAGATCGCTGAGAGGAAAACCATTCACAGATGGTGAATACATAAAATATTGTTTTGTTAATGCATCTGAAGAACTTTTTCGGGATTTCAAAAACAAAGCAGAGATTTTAAATAAAATTAAAACCGTACCGTTATCTGCCAGAACAGTAGCAGATAGGACAGTTACAATGTCCTCAAATGTGACCAACCAACAAGTCGAAGACATTAAATTAGCTTCAGCTTTATCAATTGCGGTAGATGAGTCTTGCGACATCAAGAATACAGCCCAACTTTCCCTTTTTGTGCAGTATGTATCATCTGAGGGTCCGAGAGAAGAACTTCTGGGATTATTGCCACTCAAGGGCCAAATGCGTGGAGAGGACAAGCAAATGCTGTCCTCGAAAGCATGGAAAAAAATCATATCCCACTCAGTAAAATTGTGTCAATTGCAACCGATGGTGCAAAAAGAATGAGGGGAGCGAAAAAGAGTTTTGCTTCAATTTTAAAAGGAAAAATTAATCATGAAGTGATTACTTTCCATTGTATACTCAACCAGGAAGCACTTTGTGCACAAACATTTACAGAAGAAATTGGTAAAATTATGGAATTGGTAATTAAGATTACCAACACCGTTAGAGCAAAAGTGACTTAACCATCGACAATTTAAAGAGTTGCTAAGTGAAATGAAGAGCAAGTATTCAGATCTTTTCCAGTACAACAAGGTTCGATGGCTTTCCAGAGGTGACATGTTAAAGCGTTCTGCATCTTGCATAAATAAAATCAAACTATTCCTCGACAACAAGGATGTTCAATATCCAGAATAAACAGATCAGTGGTTGCAAAAATTGTACTTTATGGTGGACGTTACATCACAACTGAATCAGCTCAATCATAAATTACAAGGCAAGGGAAATACTGCTTTTTCAATGCTAGAGGAAGTTATTTCGTTTGAAAAGAAATTGATTTTGTTCACTGAAGATTTAGAGAGAGAAACTTTAGTTCATTTCCCAAACTTGTCTCAATATCGCCGAGAAAACAATGCCCTCATTAACAAAGATTATTTCAAGACAGCAGTTTTAAACATGAGAGAATCTTTTCTTCAAAGGTTTCAGGAATTCAGAAATAGTAAAGCGACTCTAGCTTTTATTACAAATCCTCTTAATGCCAATGTGAAGAAAATAAATTTTTCTCCATTTGATATTGACATGGCTAATTTTGAAATACAATTGCTGGACTTGACAAGCAAAGACTTATGGAGCTCCAAATTTGTACGTCTTGGTACTGAAATAGAAGAACCGGAAAAAGAAAAACGCAGTCTGATTTCACAGCGCAAGCAGACTGGATATTGAACAATGAAAGAACTACAGAAGGCAGACTCAATGATTTTCAATACGTGGAATAGTCTTCCAGACTCATATCATGAGTTGAAAAAAATTGCATTTGGTGTTCTCAGTATCTTCGGGTCTATATATTTATGTGAGCAATCGTTTTCTAACATGAATTTCATTAAATGTAAATTGAGGAGCCATATTACTGATGCCAACTTGGAATCGTGCCTTAAATTAAAAACGACTAGTTACAAACTGGACATAGAGAAACTTTGTAAGGAAATGCAAGCTCATTGCTCACATTGATTAAAACCAATGAGAGCAATTTTTTGTGTGCGATTTTTTCTTCATTTAATAAAGATATAATTAATATTATAACTTGTTATATATTACTATAAATTTACTATACTATTACTTTAAATTTTCCTTATTTGTAAAAATATATTTATGGCTCTCAAATAATTTTTAAATTGTTGTGAGGGACAGGTATGGCTCTTCTGTCTCAAAAGTTTGCCCACCCCTGGCCTAGACCATAGATATCAACACTATTGGCAAGATTTGTTTTTCTAAGTTGGTACATCTGTCATAAGCATCCATGTGAAATTGCAAGTCATTCTATCAAGAAGTTGTTATATGCAGCTGTCTGAAGTGAAAGTGTTGTCTGTATCCCTTGAAATGGATAAAATTGAGTATTGTGTGGTTATAAAATTTTTGTAAAAGAAGGTTCAACGCCAAAAGAAATTCATTCGAAGTTCATAAAAGTTTATGGGCACTCTTCTCCTTTGTTTTCGACAAGTAAGAAATGGGCTGCCGAGTTTAAACATAGCTGTACCAGCCTTTAAGATGATCCATGTGAAGGACGTCCAAAAAGTGTAACAACACCAGAAATCATTGATCAAGTGCACAATATGCTATTGGATGACCGGCGAGTCAAAGTGCATGAAATTGCTGAGACCATAGGCATTTCAAAAGAACATGTAGGATATATTTTGTATGAAGAATTGCATATGAAAAAGCTTTGCGCAAGATGGTTGTCATGCTTGCTCACAGCAGATCAAAAACACTTGCATGAAAATCTCTGAACAGTGCTTGGAGCATTTTAAAAAGAATAAAACTGATTCTTTTTGATGTAATTTTGCAGATCTTACTGAGAACCACTACAGGGACAGGATAATGGCACTGCAGCATCGCTGAAATAAATGTATTAGTCTTAAGGGAAATTATGTTGAAATATAAAAAAAAATTTGAAATTATAAATTCATTTTTTATTGTTAGACTGAGAACTTTTCAAAACACCTTCGTATATGGCTTCCCTCAATGAGTCCCTAACTTTCTGAAGGTCTTTCTTAATAATATTGATCCCATACACGAGAGTTTGGGAGATCTATAAGCACATCAGTGCCATGTATGGGTGCAGACAGGGACTGAGATGTCTAATGTTTAAGAGTTCCAGGCTGTCGTTGTTTGGGAATGCTTCTTGAGGAAGGATGTTCTAGAGCAGCGCTTCCCAAACTGTGGGCTGCGGCCCCCTTGGGAGCCATAAGTTTTGTTGAGAGGACTGTGAAATAATGAAAACAAATTTAAAATGTTTTAAGACTAAGTAGTAGTTTTTTTTTTAATCTTAAAAGAAACGTATTTAATTTTTATTATTTCTTTTTTGTTAATTTTTACATTTTAGCAGAGATAACTGACACATTGGTGTTGGTTCACAAATTATGCTTCCTGCGTATTGCGGCGCTTCATGAATATTAGTAAATATATGCTTATTCATATAAGTTTCATTTAAAAGGTATCGATAAGAAGCACAAAAAAAAAGCTTAAAACCGCAAAATCTTGAATATATATTGTAATGATTATAAATATAATAAATATTATAATAATATATGTCTGCATTACGATTTTTTTTTTGATGGAGGGCTGTGAAATATTTTAATTTTTCCAAAGGGGGCCTTTACATCCATAAGCTTGGGAAGCACTGTTCTAGAGGACAGAAGCAGGCAGCACAAAAGCATAGGATCAATATGTTTGCAGGTGCACAGTAAAGGGATGCTGGGTAGTTGCAGCTCTTGTATTAACAGGTGCAACAGAAAGTGGAGGAATGATGGCTGCCAATTAACTGGAGCAGAGATCTTGCCTTGTACTTGTAGAATAGACACCGTGCCAAAACAGAGCACCTGTGAGAAAGAGGGTTGGAGAATAGACACCATGCCAAAACAGAGCACCTGTGAGAAAGAGGGTTGGAGTGCATCTGTAAGAAAGGGATCATCTATGAACCTAATTGTATGCCTCTGGATAGCATCAAGAAATTTAAGGGAAGTTTTAGGTGCACCACCAAACATGGATGCATTTAGAATTTGTATATAGTGAAGAGTTGGTTGGGTGTAAAATAGGCTCTTGAATGAAAGAGAATGCCAAGTTTCTTGGGTACTGAGGAGGCCATTGATGTAAAGTGTTTATGCCAGAAAAGATCGGAAGTAAATGTTAGTCCAAGCAAAGAGATCTAATCTTGTCTGGTGATTTGTGTATTCTGGAGGTAAGGGTAGGTGAGCTGAGATCTCTTTTGCATGAGAAAAGGCAAGACTATGTTCTGGTGGTATTGAACATAACAAGGCTGTCCTTTCCCCATTGGAGGATAGCATGCAGGTCAATGTTTAAGCCACTAGTTCTAGATGGTCTTGTAGCCTGGGATGTCAATGTACTGCATGGGTTGTCAAATGAGTAGGATGATTGAAGAGTACTATCATCTGCAAAGCTGAGGATGGGATTAGTGGTTATTGTGAGTAGGTCATTTATGTACAGGAGAAAGAGGAGTAGGTGATAGGACAGAGCCTTGAGGCACTCCAGCATTGGTGGTGAAGTTTAAAAGAGGGAGCCATCTACTATGACTCACAGAAAATGACCAGAGAGAAAGCTGGCTACCCAATTACAGAGGGTGACAGGGAGACTGAAGGATGGCAATTTGTTTAGTTGGCCTTGATGCCACACACAGTCGAAAGCTTTGGAAATGTCAAGGATGACAGCATAAGTCTCTCCAAACCTTTCCACGGTACATGTCCAGTACCACTACCACCACCGGATGTGATGTAAACTATAAGAGCAGCTGGGGATCTTGAATGGTGAAATCTGTACCGATGGTCACTAATTAGTTGGTGGGCCTCTAAATAGTGGAATTGGTTATTGGACTTTATCCATTATTTTGCAGAGACAAAAATGATGATAATTGGTCAGTAGTTTGAAGGTAGACTTCTATCACCCTTTTTTGGAATAGGATGGATTGAAAATTCTTCCATGCATTGGGATAAGTACCAGTTATGTATAACAGATTGCAGAGCTGATGCAATCTATTATAGCTCTGGAGCACAATGTTTGAGAATAATTGGAGAGATGCCATCAGGACCAGAAGACATTAGAGCCCAAGTTATTTAGTAGTTTTCTAATGTCTTTTTTTTCCGAAAAACTACAGGGGGCATATGATACCTTGGATTCCAATATGGTGGGATGTGATTATCGTTGGTTATCTGAGCAGGAGTTTGAGGAAAAGAGTGATCGTAGGAGGTCAGTTTTATCTTTGAATGAAGTAAAAGTGGTACCATCAGGATGATCAGAGAGGTGGAACTGCAGGTGAGCAGAAGTGGCCTTAGCAAGGGACCGGAGAAGGCATGGATTCCATTTGGATAAAAGGAAAGTTTTCTGCTGTTTGCTTTTATAAAGTGTGGTTTGGATCTGTTGATGAGTGATTTGCATATGTTGAATGTTTTGGTATGGGCAGAGTATGAAGCTGGAGTTCTTGATGTGAATCACATGTGGTAAGCTGAATTTTTTTCTTTGACAGCTTTGAGACATTTTCTGTTGAACTTAGGCTTGGAAAGCATTTTGAGCTGAATGGGGATGAAGGCCTTCATACTAGTGCAAATCATTTCTGTGATTTGTTCACAGCAGGTGTTAGGGTCAGATGCATCGAACCAATAGTGAGACTTTGTAGTGCCAGAGGATGTGAGGAAGCACAGTCTGTTAGAGAGGAAACCTGTACAAGAGTGTGGTCTGAGTTACAAAGAGGAGAGGTGACCTCTATGGTGTATATGGAAGGAGAACTGGTCAAAAAAAAGATCCAGATTATTTAGAAAGTGAAGATGGTTATCAGGGATTTGAGTGGGTAGACATACAACTTGCATTAAATCATTATTTATAGTAAAGACTTCTGTTTCTCGTCCTGCTTGGTTGGTGGCGTTGGAATAGGAGAGACAGTTGGAGCTATGGACACCGATATCACCCAGAAAGATGACCTCAGTATTTGAATAGCTGCATTGCAGGTGGTCGAGTTTCTTGGAAAGGAATGAGAAAGAAGTAGGTTATTAGCACTTGGAGACTGGTAAATGCAACAAATGAAAGATACTAAACCTGGCAAGGAAACCTTGAGCCAGAGAAGGTCAAAACTAGGGGATTCCAAATCAGCCATTCTCTGGAAGGCTATGTCAGATTTCTCAAAGGCACAGGTGCCACCTTTCTAGTGAAAACAATTGTGAAGTACGTAGTCTGGGCACTGGAAGTGGACAGTAGTAAATCTAGCTATGATCTGGGTTTCTGTCAGAAATAAGATGTCTTGTCTGGAAGACTGCAAGTGATGGTAACTTAATTTTTGTTTATGTTAATGTCACAGATGTTAGTAAAGTGGATGTGAAAGTGTTTTTAGTGAAGAGATTATGTATGCTGCTGCGGCTGGTTGCAATACAATTTTTTTGATGGGATTAGCTTATGAGGAAAATTTGCATTTGTTGCAGCATCACTGTTATTGTTTGAGTCTTCATAGGTTTGATTAGATAGTAGGATATAGTGCGGTGTGCAGTGAGAGAAGATACTTATAAGCATGACTTCCATATGGAGAGAAACCAGTCTCTGTATCATAATGTGGCCTCAACAGTGGCCCCATATACCACTACTTAAACTCCCTCTCTAGATATGACCTGGTAGAGTATGTGGCAGCAGGATTATGCATGAGTTGATCGGGAAGCCTCCTGAAGTGTTAGTGAGAGATTCAGGATCGTGTACTACCTGGCAACTGGCACAACCATTTTAACTGCTATACCCTCAAAATGGAGTGTCTCTTAGTATATTTGTCATGGGCTTGAAGGGTATAACTCACACTGCTCAGAGAAGAAAGGGAAAACAGAAACCAGAAATTCCTGCTCTGGAGACCAAACATGGCATTTGCCACTTCAAGACTTCCAATAGGCAGGGTGGTGGTATTTCACTGGGCGTTGAAGAACATCACTATTTAGTACTGTTTAGGATATTACTGCATAAGTTCTGGGTTTTAAACCTAGCAAGCAAAGTCTGCTTTGTATTTTTTTTTTTTTTTTTTTTTTTTTTTTTTTTTTGTTGTTCCAAGTGCAATTATCAAATATGCTTCAGTAACCAGTAATAATAGTTTATCAAAACCATGATGCCTAACCAAAAGAAAACAGAGGATGTGGAATGAAACCATCATCATCATCATCAAATTCCTGACATGTACCCTCAAGGGGTGTACAGGATATGATAGCACTACATGAAAAATTTACATAATTACTAACTTCCTATCTACAATTTTCCTCCAAATCAGTCTGTTACTTGTCAAGACCCCAACATTATCAGATCTTATATTTCTATCATCTAAGGCACTTTGTACCGTATCAATCCACCTATATCTTGGTCTTCCTCTGGGTCGTTTTTCCTGGCAGACCTAGCAGAGAACACTTGTTTTGCTAATCTTTCCTCGCCCATTCTGTTTAAATGCCCAAACCACCTGAGATTAGCTCTGCTAATTTCAGGTGGTTTCCTGGGTGCTGACAATGTCAAGTTCTTTCCTAATATCCTCATTTTTAATATGATATTGCCATTGATGCTATCTGTTCATGACTCTAATCTTTCTCAGGACTCTCATATCTGCAGTCTCTAGTCTTTGGTCAAGTGTTTTACTTCTGACCCAGCTCTCAGATCCATAAGTTAAAACTGGTTTGAACTGTCTTGTATACAGCTAATTTAGTGTTCCGACTAATTTCTCTCTTATTCCATATGAATTTATTCAATTGACTTCCTACCATACCAGCTTTGTTGATTCTGTTGTCTATTTACATATTTAATTTACCATCTTCACTAAAAATCGTGCCTAAGTAGCTGAAATGTTTTACTTGTTCCACAGGTTCCTAGTTCACAACACAGTTGAAATTTTCAACAATTGTACCTATGTTCATTGTCTTTGTCTTTTTAATGCTGACCTTCATACCATATCTATTACAACAGTTATTCAATTTAGTCAGGGATTCTTGCAAACTTGTAGCAGATTTATTTAGAAGTATAACATCGTCTACATAAAGCAAAGAGCTGACATTAACATCTCCAATTCTGATATCATTTTTAATACCACTTTCCTTCATAATGTGACCCATATAGATAATGAATAACAGAGGGGATAATGTGCATCCTCGTCTCACACCAGATTTAACATTAAACTATCTTCCCGTACTTCCTTCAATTTTAACTGCTGACTTACAACTGAAATAAAGACTAAGTATTGCTTGATATAATGCCCCATTGACACCATATAACTGTAGCGTATTGAATAGCTTCTCTCTTGCCACCTTGTCATATGCCTTTTCCAGATCAACAAAACTTAAATACAGATCTTTGTTATATTCCCATGATTTCTCGACTATTTGTTGTAAAATGAAGATCTGATCCTGATAGCCTCTATTTGGCCTGAATCCAGCTTGTTCTTCACCAAGCTTTTCTTCCACAATTCTTCTCAACCGTTTCTCAAGTATACTTGCATAGATCTTGTCAGGAACACTCAGTAGGGAAATACCTTTGTAATTTTCACTTTCAGTTTTATTTCCCTTTTCCCAATCATCAGAAATTCGTCCCTCTGTCCAGGCTTTCTGAACTATGCAGTGCAGCCACTATACGACTTTTATACCTCCATACATGAGCATTTTTTGGTCAAATATCATCTACTCCTGCTGCCTTTCCACAATTCAGGCTTTTGATCTTTTTCTACTTCAAGTATGGATATGTATTCCTGACATGCCTGTTGAATGTTTTTTACCACTGTGCTATCAGTGCTTGTTTCATTTAACAATTTTTTGAGTAATTACTCCATACTTCAAGGATATCCTTTTCTCCCATTTTCATGTCGCCTTTTTTATCATCTCTAACTCCTTTTAAAGCACTCTTTCCTCTATTTCTAAGCTTCTTCAACAACCTCCAAAATATTTTACCACCTTCTTGATATTTATTTTCTATTCTTTCCAAAGTCCTCCCATGACTTTTGTTTAGTCATTTTTACACAGTTTTTAGTTTTCTTGCATTTGTCTCTGTATTCTCTAGGAACACAAGCTGATTTATTTGCCAGGAACTTTTGATATTCTTTCTTCTTTTCCTTCAATGCCTCTTTAACTTTCTGTGTTCACCATGGAGTTCTGATTTTTCTATCCTTGCAGACAACCTCACCACATGCCTCTCTGGCTGAATCAATGAAGGTTTTTTTCAAGGCTTGCCACCGAATCTCCAAGGTTTGGTTCCTGTTCTCAAACTCTTTCATTTTTTCTTCAATAATCATTGTGTATTTAGTCTACAGTTCACATCTGAGAGCTGCTCAACTTTTATTCACTTTAAAACTTTCTTACATGTTATTCTTTTCAATATGAAATTCAATTTTATCCTGCTCAAGACTAAATAGTGATCACTTCCAATTTCAAATCCTCTGTACACTCTGGTGTCCTGCAGCAGGGAGAAAACATCACTATCAACAATAACATAGGCAATGAGACTTTTCTTATTCCTTATTTCTTATTCTTCTCTCCATGTCAATTTGTGCACATTTTTATGTTGGAACATGGTGTTAGTAATAACCAGTCCATGTCCTGAGCAGAAATCCAACAGATATTTGCCATTATTATTAGCTTTGCTCTTTTCTCCAAATTTTCCCAAAATATTTTTGTATGTCTGACAATCAATATGAGGGGTACCATTTCTCTACTCTGCTATTTAGATCCCCAACAAGGACCAACTTTTCCTTTTTCATTGTGTCAGTTGCTTTTTCTAAAGCATCAACAAATTCCTCCACTTATACCTTAGTAGAACCTTCTATGGGACCATAGGCACAAATAAGCCTCAGTGTCCAATTCCCCATTCTGATATCAGCCCACATCACTCTATTTGAGACTCCTGCCATTGAAGAAGATTAGCCTCGTATTTTGTGTTGAATACTATGGCTACTCCTTCTTTTCCTTGATTGTCATTTCCTGAATATAACATTTTGTATTTATTGCTCAGAAAGATCTCACCAGTTTTTTTTTTTTTTTGTTTCAGTCACCCCTATAATGTCGATCTGGTACTTATCTAATTCCTCAGCCAGCTCCATTTCCTTGCCATTCAGGCTTCTTATGTTGATAGTACCGATCTTTAACTCCGGTGATGTTGAGTTGGGATGTGCTTTCAGATTTGTTCCAGTAGCTGACTTTTCGCTGTTCACCCTGGTTCCCTGGCAAAAACAACGGGGGGGGGGCCTTGTTTAACCAGGCGACGCCCCAGCTGGCATGAAATTTTGTCATGTTGTACCATCATTTTGTATGTATGTAGGTATATTGGCTTAAACCAACATAAATGTATGTTGGTTTAAGCCAATAAGAATACAATTTGGTCGGCTAAATCCCAAATTGCCAGCCCATCCTCGTTTGTGCAGTGTCCAGGTAGATACCTAACAGGGTGCACCACGAGAAGGCGAGGATTAGACATTAGGTCAGAAGCCCTGGTCGGTCTCCACATTCCTTTAAAGGCTACAGGAATGAAACAGACATGACATTTTCAGCCGAAAATCCTTACAGTGAATTGCAATAATGGAGAAATCTATTTTCATTACACTACTTCTCAGCTTCCTTTTTGCTGCAGTAGTAATGCAACTAACTTCATGAACAAGTATTCATTTCCTTTATCTGTGATACATTTTCACCCATTTTGCTTGTCAATAGATATTCATATTAACATTCAGCATCATCATTCCACTTCTGAACTTAAAAAACAATTAGCCATTTCAGTTCTGTTCATTCTTTCCAGTGTCAGAAAGCAACCCCCTCTCTCTCTCTCTCTCTCTCTCTCAGTTTAAAGAAGAGGTGAAAATCCAGAATTCTTTGAGGGGTACCATTTCTCAATAGTAGAAGTTGCAAAAGGTGCATGCACAGGCAGGCAGGCACCAACACATTACAAAGTGTTAATTTTCAGTAAAGCGATACAGCTGTCAAAACAACAGAATAGGATAGATTCTCACACAAGTGCTTTGTAATAATTTCAAGAGTTATCTAGTTCTCAATCCAGAATCTTATTGATAACACATAATTAGCACATTAAAAAAGAAGCTTAGATTGTTAATAATGAGAAATTAAATGTGAAATTCTCATTATTAACACATTAAAAACTTAGCAAATTGATAAATTAAAAATTTCTGCTTTTCTCATTAAATCAGAGCTTCTCACCTTGACAAGAGCATCAAAAAATGAGACTAGAACAGTCATGTCATTGGCAACAACTTGTGGTAATCGTAAACCAAGTTTTCCTACAGCAACGTAAGCCAGAGCACAAAGTTTATATTCCTGAAATATAATTTCAAAAATAATATGTTCATAAAGTTATTACATAAAAGTTAACTCTATTATTTTCATGAATTTTCAGATCCATATAAAATAAATTTAATCACAGGCTTAGGTGTTAGTGTCATAATAATGTTTTATGGTATTTACACCACCAGAAGGGCAAAATAAATAACTTATTGAGCTAATACTATTTTGCTGGATTTCAAATCAGCACCTTCAGACCACAAATTAAGAGGGTGGTCTGAAAAGTTCTCGGCCTTGACCATAGATGGCAACACTATCAGCAAGATTTTTTTTTTGTAAATTGGTACATCTGCCACAGCTGTCTGAAGCAAAGTATTGCCTGTATCCCTCGAAATGGATAAAATTGAGTATTGTGCGGTTATAAAATTCTTTGTAAAAGAAAGTTTAACACCAAAAGAAATTCATTCGAAATTCATAAAAGTTTATGGGCACTCTCCTCCTTCGTTTTCGACAATTAAGAAATGGGCTGTCAAGTTTAAACATGGTTGTACCAGCCTTGAAGATGATCCACGTGAAGGATGTCCAAAAAAGAACACCAGAAATCATTGAACAAGTGCATGATATAGTACTGGATGACTGATGAGTCAAAGTGCATGAAATTGCTGAGACTATAGGCATCTCTGTGGGATAGGATATATTTTGCATGAAGAATTGCAAATGTAAAAGCTTTGTGAAAGATGGGTGCCATGCTTGCTCACAGCAGATCAAAAACACACTGGCATGAAAATCTCTGAACAGTGCTTGGAGCGTTTTAACAAGAATAAAACTGATTTTGTGCGTCAATTTATTACTATGGATGAGACTTGGATTCACCATTACACACCAGAAATCAAACAGCAGTCAAAATAGTGGACAGAAGCCAATTGTTCAGAGGCAAAGAAGACAAAGTCAGTTCCATCAGCATGGAAGGTCATGGCATCGGTGTTTTGGGAATGCTAAATTTACCTTTAAAAGGGTAAAACAATAACTGGGGAATATTATTGTGATCTTTTAACCAGACTAAATGAAAAAATTCATGAGTAAAGATCCGGTTTGCAGAAGAAAAAAATCATCTTTCATCAGGAAAAGCACTTGCCCACAAAGGTGTTTTGGCTATGGGAAAATTAAGGGATCTGCACTATGAATTGTTGGAACATTCACCCTATTCCTCAGATTTGGCTCCTTCTGACTTCTATCTCTTCCCAAACTAAAACTCTTCCTTGCTGGTCAGCGTTTTTCTTTGAATCAAGAGGTGATTGCAGCAGTAGAGAGGTATTTTGCAGATCATACTGAGAACCACTACAGGGAAGGGATAATGGCGCTGGAGCATCGCTGGAATAAATGTATTAGTCTTAAGGGAGATTATGTTGAAAAATAAAAATTATTTTGAAATTATAAATTTGATTTTTCATTGTTAGGTCATGAACTTTTCAGACCACCCTCATAGAATGGCATGACATCCTGAATTCACTTGCAAAAAATAGTTAAAATTAAAACCAAAATGAACTAATGCCTTACAAGGCATCCTTTCTACAGAGCCAGATTAAAAAAAAAGTAAATTCACAGAAGTCAAGCTAAATATCTTCTAGAATGATTCTCTCCCAAATTTTAGGCAAATTAATGCAGCCATACTTATTGAGGTTACAAGAATGTTTCAGAACTGATGCCAAGTCTTTCATTGAAGTCGCTATAGTCTTTCAGACCTATAGCGACTTCTATGCAGCAGTTGTCTTCTTCCATTTATGTAAAAGCATCGTGTCAGGGCTAACTACCATAGAGATGATCATAAATGTGTTTTTATGTTCTTCAGGTGTTAACAGATCTACTCATCTTCAAAAGCAGGCTAGGTTGCAAAAACTCCAGGATGGGCAAGAATATGAAGCTGTCTTTTAGAGAACAGTTGAAAGTTGACAGTTGAAGTTGCCACTTTCAAATTATGCAAAGTGGCATGAAGGTTATATTTATGAGGAACCTTAGCTATCTCCTCAAAAGATATAAAATAATTATGTGACAAGACGTAGTATAATCTTGTGTCAGGTATGGGGAGGGGAATATTGTATATTGTCCATTTTATAGATATAGCCATTGACTAAATAAAGTGTTAGAAAGATCAAGTTGTGCAGTATGTGCTGTCATTAGAACAAACAGTGCCTGCTCTGTGTGAAAGTGTTTTGAAGATCAATGAATTTTTGGATGCTGACTATTTAAATGCACTAAAAATGTATCTAAAAGGTCTAGGCCACAAGAATCTGCAAACACAACATAGCCAGACTGGAGGATTTTTTTTTCTTTTTTGAGCATGAATGCAAACTATGAATTAACTCAAACATTCTCTCTGACACTGTCCAGTGGAGAATTCTGAGTAGCAACTCCTCTGTGATATTCTTTGGAATCAATGCACAGTACAAGTATGCTGATGTGATTATTCTTCTGATGAATCCCTGTTTTTTTTTTTCCCATTATTACTAATGTCCAACCAAGGATACAATTCATGCTAGTAATGGAGGAAACCTTTACCTATTTTAACTCTTCTGAGTCTTTATAGAGACATTATATACATGCATAGACTCACCATAATCCATGTCAAAAATCTAGCAGCACACTCCATATTTTATATAACTCCCACCCAAGAAAGGTAGCAAACCCATAGTCCATTAGTACTATGGGTGTGCTAAGGATTTTTTTTATCTCTCTCTCACTCACTCACACACACACAGTAAAATCTCTCATAACTGACACATAATTAACTGGCAAATACCAAAACAACGGCACTAAATTTAAACCCAAAATTTAAGTTTATGAGATAAGAAAAATATGCAATGGGCTTGCATTCTGGCAAGATTTGGCGACCAATGTTCATTTATGACAGCACATGATGTTATGAAACCTCATTGTATACACAGTGAATATTTAAAGCTCCAGCTACAATCTTAAGCAGGCAGACATTCGATGTTATGTTATGTGGTCACACTAAGAAATTCACAACTTTCATGTGATAATATGTAGTGTAATTTTTAAATACTGTTTAAATTTGATTTTGTGAAATATAAAATTATGTGCATGTGTTTATTTAAATTTTAAAAAATCTACATGATTTTTGATGTTATTAATTTAATTATGGCCGTCAGATCGAAAAACACAACTAATGAACTTTGCATGTTGCAATTTCTACACATGGCATCACAAAACATGAACAGGTAATATAAATTTAGTTTAATCCTTTATCCAAGTGTGAACAAGCAGGATTTTTTTTATCTCTTACACACACACACACACACAGTAAAATCTTACGTAACCGACACCCAATTAACTGGTAATACCAAAACAATTTTAAATAAACTTTCAAAATGAACAGGTAAGTTCTCGAAATATATATTCAATTATCTGGCAAAATCTTGTGTCTGGAAAAGCGAAGTCCCGTTATTGCCAGTTAAGAGAAATTCTACTGTGTATATATATATGTGTGTGTGTGTGTGTGTGTGTGTGTGTGTGTATTATTTCATGACACCTCCAAGGAGTCTGAAGACTCATCGAGGGATGACACCTACTCTACAGTTCTCCGTCTCCACCACTATACCGAACCACTGCTACCATCATCTTCTACAACAATGCTGCCATCCCCACTAGTATTTTTTGTCTGTAAATTGCATGTGTTCTGAAGGGCTGATTTGTATGTATTGAGATAAAAAATAAGAGTTTCCGGGAGAAAAAACCCTGCTACCTCCATATGAGATCGGCTAACACCTTCAATCGAAAAAATCCATATAAAGATTCCTCCCATCACGATGAACTTTGCCCTTTTCCAATCAAAGGGTGCAATGTACAGTCATTCTTCCAATTGTGCTAAGGAGGTACTCCCTCTCCCCCCCCTCTCTCTCTCTCTCTATATATATATATCATCTCCTTTTATACCCTCTTTTACCTTCCGGTGTCGAAGGTTTATTAATCATTGGACCTCAAAACCGTTCACAGGATAAGGTGGTCAGCCCTACGTCCAGGTGTATCCTATGTCCTGCAGTGTTGAGTTCTCAAGGCCGGTTTGCCTACTTTGGGGATAAAAAAAAAAACCAGGATAAAATGGGGAAAAAAACCTACTGTTCATGCCCAAGACCAGCTAACTTGGCTATGGCTGAGGAATATCCTTCAGTTCCTCACATCACTGATGGGAATCGAACCTAGGACACTCCTTCCCAAGGCATATGGTTACGAAGCGCACAGCCACTAGGTTAACCACATGGACCAATATATATATATATATATATATATATATATATGTATAATATTTATCCAAGCTTGATTTTTTTGTCTTACGTTATATTCTACTAATTCAAGCCCTACCCAAGGGCCTAGTAATTGTGGAAATACTTTCTGAATATGAACTGTCGAACAAAGTGGCCTTTTGCAGCTGCCCGGTTTTTAATCCATCTAACTCGAGTGCTTCTAGATGTTTTTTCAATGTTTTGGGGATGACGCCTAAAGTACCAATTATTATGGGAACAACTTTTGTTTTCTTTTGCCAAATTCGTTCAACTTCGACTTGCAACTCATGACACTTTGTAATTTTTTCAGTTTCTTTTTCGTCAATTCGACTATCTCCTGGTACTGATATTTCCATAAACTGACACCCTTGTTTTCAATTTTTTCAACCACTGTTATATCAGGTGTATTACATTCCAAGCTTTTGTTCAGTCTGGATTTTGAAATCCCAGAGCATTTTAGCTTTTTCATTCTCAATCACTATTTGTGTGATTTTGCTAATCCCACTTATGTGGTCTACCGTTTTTTTCCCTTTTCTTTGCACAATCTGCATTTACTGTCTTCTTGAATTTTTTGTATTTTTGCTTTCATAACATTGGTTTTAACAGCCTGTTCTTGTGCTGCAAAAATTACCGACTCTGTTTCTTTCTTTAGTGCTCCATTTCTCAAGCATTGCAGGTCAAGTTGCTGTCAGAGTTGTTCTCTATGCTGTGAAGGTATTTTCCATGCAATGCCTTATTTTTCCATCTTTCAGTTCTCACTTTTACTTGGTTAGTCTTGTACTCCAATTTTTTTTTCCATGGGTTTAAATAAACCCTCTTACCTGAATTAGAAATTTTTCCATAGTTTGCTGCAGATAAGTATTCAGATTTCGTTTTTCTTCTTCAAAAACTTGCTTTACTTGTAATAATCCTCTGCCTCCTTTTTTTAAGTGACAGATAGAGCCTATCAATGTCACTACGAGGATTGAGGGCATGGTGCATTGTCATTCATTTTCAAATTTTTGGTCTAAATTCTCCACCTCCAGTCCATTCAACAATGCCTGCTGAATATCTCAGAACAGGTATGACCCAGGTGTTAATTGCTTTTATCAAATTTCCAGCATTAAGCATTGACTTAAGGAGTTTTCTTAGTCACCTTATGTATTCTGCTCTAGTTTTTTTCTTTGATCTTATTGTGCAAAATTTCCGATGCTTCTAAAATTCCCAAATATTTGTGGCTATCTTCGAATTTTATTGCCTTGATTTTTTCACCATTGAGCAGCTCGATTTCATTCAGATCTTCAAACTTTTCTCTTGTTATTCCAGCAACTGCACATTTGTCTAAGCCAAAATCCATTGATATATCTTGACTGAATATGTGCACAGTATTAAGCAATCCGAGTTCATTCTCTGATTTTGCATACAGTTTCATATCATGCATGTATAAAAGGTGAGATATCTTTATACTTTTTTGCACAGTTTGATAACCATGAGCAGTTTTATTTAAAATTCTAGTTAAGATCAATGACAAGATAAACAATAAAGGAGATAATGAATCTCCTTGAAAGATGCCCCTTTTTATGTTTACCTCCCCAATTTCTTCTCTATTCAGAACCAATGTTGTTGTTTTCCAATTTTTCATGCTGGTTTGCAAAAATGTTTGTGTTTTTGATAATACTGAAGAGTTCTGTGCATTTTAAAATTCAACTAAGAGGCACTGAATCAAACACTTTTTTATAATTTATCCAAGCCATATAAAGGTTGGTTTTTTCTACATTTGCAATTTTGAAAATCATTTTATCAATCAGCAAATGGTCTTTTGTGCCTCTTGAATTTTTGCTGCTACCTTTTTGTTCAATTGGAAAAAGAGAATTTACTTTAAGACAGCTGTATATTTCATCAGCTAGTATGCTTGTGAGTAGCTTAAAAATTGTTGGGAGGCAGGTTATTGGTCGGAAGTTTTCTGGCTTTGGACCTTTTTCTTTATCCTTTATGATCAAAAACGTTTTCCCTGCTGTGAGCCACTCTTCTTGGCTTTGTTCTCCTAAAACATCGTTAAATTGATTAACAAGTCTTTCATGTAAGCCCGTCAGATATTTCAACCAGTAGCCATGTAATTCATCCTTCCAGGGTGTTGGCCAATTTTTTTTTATCCTTTTAGCTTGCTTTTGAACCATTTCAGTTGTTATTTTCAGTTGGTTCATTTTTCGTTCTTAATTTGTTCAATCCACTTTGCCTTATTATCGTGCCTCTTAGGGTTGTCCCATAGGCTTTGCCAAAATGTAAGTGTATTTTCTTTGTCTGTAGTATTTATATTTTCATTTAGATTAGCATTCTTGCAGCAATCAATTTTCTTGTAAAATTGGTGCCGATTTGCGCAAAACATCGAATTTTGCTTATACTATTCAATACGTGCACTGAATCTTATTATTTTAGCTGCAACTGCAACTATTTTTTGCTTCAGTTCCTCTAGTACTTTATCAATAGGTCATGTTCCAATATTATATTTCTTTATGAGGTTATTTCAGGTTTTCGTGTTTTTCAGCTTCTTTTCCTTAAGGTTTTTCAAGTTGCTCATGTCTGCTCTGAGTTTAAGAATTTTATTCTCCAGTCGATGCTTCCGCTTTGGTTCCTGAGCCTTACTGCTTTTGGGTTTACTAATCTTATAGTCTAATTCAGATGTTACGATGTAGGCTATTGAGTACATAAGTTGATTCATTAGTCGATAGTTCCAGTAGGAATAGCCATTGCAACAGTATTGGTTCTTGTAGAAGTTCCTTCAGTTTTTGTTGAGGTACTTGCCTCAATACTGGAAGCCTAACTCATTCCAGGTGTTGTTCATTTGCTCGATAATTTTTGTGGAGAGTTCTTGTTCCTTCTCTAGATTCCTTTCAACTATAGTGGAACCTTAATTGTTGAATATAATTCATTCCTGAAGGCTGTTTGGGAACCAATTTGTTTGAAAATTGAAACCATTTTCCCATAAAAATTAATGTAAAATGAATTAATCCATTCCCAAAACCCAGATGACTGCTTATTTAAACCTTTATAACAGTACTTCATACATAAAATTGTATACAAAAACAACAAAAATGCATAAAATCTTACACAAAAAGAATAAACATGATAAACAGATAAAACATAGACGAAAATTTAACTTTGCTTTAACTATACGGAGGAGAGTAGTGATTTATGAAAAAAAAAAAAAAAAAAAAAACACAAAGAAAAACAAAAAAATGCACTGCAGGGCTGAGCAGGTGTGTCTACACTGAGTGGAGTCTGCCACTTTCCCGCTTTACATCTCAGCCCATGGAGCACGTGGTTGTCGGTTTGCCTCTTCGGGAACCAAGATTTTGTTTGGAAACCGGTGCATTTTTTGTTCGGAAAATATGTTCGGGAACCGATTTGTTCAACATGAGAGTCGTTCGACAACCGAGGTTCCATTGTATTTGTATATTTTCAACATTTTCAGTATTCTGCATGCTGGAATCTGGTTCTGCTTCATTCATATTCTTGGTTAGTTCAGGGTCAGTAGTCTCCTTTTACATCTTGAGTTTTCAGTGCTCCAAGCTCAAGTTCACTAAATATCTTGCATTTGATAATGAAGCTGTGCTGCTGCATCAGCCCTTCGAATGAAATATATATAGTATTTTTTATTTACTTGTTACATAGTCCATCATATTTATACATAGTTCACCACATTTATTTTTTTAAGATTTAAAGTTGCAATTTATTGTTATGATTTAAACAAACTTTATTATTTAAATTGAAAAATTGAAACATTTGTTTATAAAACTAGACTATTGAATGACACAAATGTACAATGGCTATACGAACAAAGAATTAACCAGTATCTAGATAAAATAAAACAAAATGAAGAAATAGAAATAGAATGGCTTAATATAAAAACGATACTAAATGCAGCAGCAAATGAAAGCTTAGGAAAGACCAAAAAATTCAATAAACGAAAAAAACTGAAGATCTGGGATGATACAATCAAAGAAATAATCAAAAAGAAAAAAAGAAGCCTATCACAAATGGTTAAGCAGTAAAAGATTAGAAGATGAAATGGAATATAAAAGAATAAGAGCCATAGCTAAAAGAGAAGTCAGAAAAAGACAGAGAATCATGGAATAAATTTGTTTCTAATTTAGAACATGATTTATATAAAATAAGACCCAATGTATATAAGATTTTGAAACACCTAAATGCAGATACCAAAGAAAACATAAAATTAAACACCGAATTGAAATTAGAAGAATTACTAAATTACTACACAGAACTGTGGACAGACAAATATTTTAAAAAAGACAACTGGCAAACAATTAACGAAAATGAAAAGGAAATAACTGAAGAAGAATTAGAAATCAACCTGAAAGAAACAAGAAATGGAAAATCACCTGGAGAAGATAAGCTAGGTTCAGAACTATATAAATACGCAGGAACAAGATTCAAAGGAAGACTCTTATTATTTTTAAATAAAATTTACTCAACTGGTATCCCCCCAATAGAATGGAAAAAAGCAATTGTGATTCCTATCTTTAAGAAAGGTAATAGAGATGACCCTAAAAACTATAGAGGTATCAGTATACTAAATTCATGTTACAAAATATACAGCAGAATCTTAAATAACAAACTAATGAAATATTCCGAAAACTTTATTCTAGAGGTACAAAATGGATTTAGAAAAGGACGATCATGTATAGACCCAGCCTTCTGCCTAAAATTAATAATAGAGAAAAGAAAAGAATATAATTTAGAAACACATATTGCATTTATTGACTTTGAAAAAGCATTTGACAAAGTTAAAAGAAACATTTTATTTAACATATTAAAAGAAAGACAAATACCAAATAATATCCTAAAAGCTGTCACAAGTATATATGAAAATAATCAAATACAAATAAGATTAAATCATGAGCTATCATATACAAGAGAGATAAACCAAGGGGTCCGACAGGGATGTCCCCTCTCAGTAACTCTTTTTAATATCTACTTAAATGAAATAATAATAAAATGGAGTAAAAATTTACATCAAGGAATTAAACTTTCACCTACAGTTAACTTAAACACTCTCCTCTTTGCAGACGACCAAATAATTATTACAAATTCTGAAGATAACTTACAGAAAGCTATTTTAAATCTAAATAAGATATCCAAAGATTATGGTATGATAATATCAACGGAAAAATCAAAAACTATGGTCTTAAAAGGACAAGATCCAGCAAGAACTAAAATAGTATTAGATAACAAGATCTTAGAACAGGTGAATTCATTTAACTACCTAGGATGTATGATCACTTATGAAAATGAAAAAGATATAAACATAAAAATTGCAAAATATTTAAAAATAACAGGAGTAATTAACTCTATGTTTAAACCAAACCTAGTTCAAAAACAAACCAGGCTAAAAGTATACAATACTTTAGCCCTACCGGTCTTAATGTATGGAAGTGAAATCTGGACAATAAAACAAAAAGACAAACAAAGATTAACAACAGCAGAAATGAAGTTTATGAGAAAAACTGCAAAGTATACCTTATTTGATCACAAAAGAAACGAAGATATCATGAAAGAATTAAACCAAGAACCAGTAATTGAAAAAATTAAAAAATATAAACATAGATGGATGGAACACATTCAAAGAATGAAAACAGAAAGCTTACCAAAACAAGCCTTAAAGTACAAGCCATTAGGAAAAAGAAAACCAGGACGTCCTCTTAAACGATTCAACGATGACTTCTAAGGCCGGAACAGGCCATACTAGGCCTAAATCCTTGATACGTATGATGATGATGATTATTTAAATTTGTACTATTCACTGCTAAAATTCACTGGTGCTTTGCAATAGTAATGGGATCTAATATGTTGTGTGATACTTTTCTAGTTCAAGAATTATACTTATTATACTTCAGCAGATATCAATAAACTGTCATCTTTCTTCAGTAGAGGGAACCGTATAATAAAACAATTCCTCAGAGAGTTTTTCCTCTGACAAACTTAACACATGGGACATTACACATTTTACATGGTTTGCCCTCCTCATAAAAGACCTTAATAGTTTTAAGTGACAGTTCGTAGCAAGTGTTTGTATACATACACAAATTTTCAGTAATTGGTATTACAATAGGCTAGCAAAAGTTAGATAATACCATGCAATGTGTACGGATTTGAATGGAATATTTTTTTTTGTTGTTAAAAATAAAAAAAAAATTAATTAAAAGACCAACAGATTTAATAGCTTCTTTTAACATTAAGAATCACCAGAAGATATGAACACCAAGTTCAGTGGAAATTACTTTACTTAGCAGATGGATATTAAGATGTTTCAGAACACTTCATGTTGGAGGTTTAATGGAATATTATCAGCACTGAGAAAGGATTAAAACAAATTTTAATGCTTTCAATATTTCATGTCAGTCACAGAGCCATCTTCAGGGATTACAAAAAACGTTTTGTAACAACCTGAGTGAAACTAAAGTCCTATCTAGGTAGTGCACCCTCTACGGGTGTTTGCAGGCGGCCTAGGATGTAAAGAGGGATCTCTGATAATTAATGTTTCCCAAATTTTGGGAAGTTTTATGCAACCATATTTGTTTAAATTAGGTTGATTCCTGAGTGCAGATGCAGATTCAAAGAACAGTCTTTCTTTATTGAATTTACTATGGTGGAGCATGGTGGTTTTTTCCCAGGAGATTCTATAGGTTGTATCCAAAACATGATCTGTAAGGCCAGATTGACCATAATCATGATGTATGACTTGTGTTCTTCTAATTGGATGGTTGCTGATCTGCCTGTCTTTCTGAAGTAAGCAAGCTTACAGGAACAAGGTACTCTATATACTCCAGGCATTGAGGGGAGGGAGCTGATCTTTGGTGGAACGAATAATGGTAGCAAGTTTACGGCGGGGCTTAAAAGCTGTATGGAGGTTGTACTTTTTTAACAATCTGGCTATTTTTTCTGATGTGCCACGGATGTAAGGTATGGTGATGGCATTTCTGAAGTCCTGAGGAGATGGTCAGGGAATGGGGAAGGACTTGATTATTTTTATTACAATCTCCATATTATTACAAATTTTATTACAACCTCCATACAGCTTTTAAGCCCCACTGAGTTCGAAGAACAAATAACATGGGAATGAAATGGATGTATAACCTTATCAAGCAAGAGCTCCATAAGAAGATTATGTGGAAGGAATATCATGATGGAAGAATATCATTGATGGAACCATACTCCAGGAAATAGATGAAGCTAGGGATTTGGTAGTAGTAGATGAAGAGTTGAAATTCAGAGAGCATACTGCTAAAGTTGCCAATATCTCATAGGATTACTTAGCTACTGAAGAACACACTAACAAGTGGAGATAAAAAAAAAGTTGTTATTCTTCTTTATAAGGTCTTGATACATCCACATCTTCATATTTCTCAGGTCTGGTTACTTGGGTTTCTTTGTAATAGAGAAGCAGTGGAGAGGATCCAGACATAAGTGACCAAGATGGTGAACAGTCTGCATAATGCTGTCTATGAGAATGGATTGAGGGCTTATGGGTTAAGAAATAGAATCCACAATAATTCAAATGTAGGAATGTTTCTATAATTTCTTTTTTGGTGGTATCATCTGGTTTTCTATGTTGAGAAGTGTTTTCATCAGTCTTCGATTTTTTTTCTTTTTTGAGAATTGTGGATGGTCAGTATCTATCATTTCTTCTTATGAAAAAAACATCCAAGTCTTCAGATTCTGCTTCCTCTAGGGCACCCAGTATATTGTTTTATCTTCCTGAGGGGAGCAGAGGAATCCATGCTATCTGTTGACAGCCCATTTTAAATAAAGGATCTGAAGGAATGTCTGATTTTCTGTGGTGCATGTTCCATTATTTTTTTACAAAGAGGATTTTCATGTAGTAGGATCTTTTCTGGCATGTTTTCAGGAGTAAGTTCATAATGATTTTTCTCTATCATTTGCTCAAAGGAGATAGTGAGCAAGTCATAGCTTTCAAGGATATTGTAGTTATGAGAAGGCAAGATTGATAAACATGTCGACATCCCAACCAACACTTTATGGTTGCCTCTGCATAAGAAGGTTTAGCAGACATTGTTGGTACTGTTGAAGCAGGGCCTCCTGATATGCAATACATTGCTCTATTTTTGAGTTTAGTATCTTCTTTTCATCCTTCCACCTTTCGCAGGTTCTAGAGTATAACAGTGGTCTCCCTTACAGTTAAAGCATTTTGGTATTTTGCTCTTACAGTCTTTATTCTCATTATCTTTAATGCCACACTGGACACAAATGGTAGAGCTATGAGAGGCAGTGTGAGAATAACCATACTTTTGGCATTTAAAGCACGGTAAGGGATTTGGGGTATAGAACCTTACTGGACAGTTGAGATATTTTGCTTTGACAGATGTTTGTGGTTTTGGTTTGTTGAAGGTAAGGATAATGTTTATGATGGGAATCAGATGCCATCCCAACACATCAGGATTCTTCTTATGGTTGTCACCTTTTGGTCCTCGAGTTCAGGGCATATCTCTTCATTGGGGACATTAAGGATATCCCACTCTGATATATATATTACACTTCCATAAATATAGTTTTGTGTGTGCGTGTATGTGGTGATGGTGGTGCTCATGGAATGTTGGGGGATAACTGTAATTGGTATTCTCCTGATAGATATTGCATGAGAAGTTTTTCTGATTGTGCTGCTGTAACTGCTTCAATAATGATAACTCCTGAATGCAGTTTTTTTTGTACAGATTTTGGATATCTGCCAAGTCTTCCAAACCCTCCTGAATGCAGTTTTTTTTGTACAGATTTTGGATATCTGCCAAGTCTTCCAAACCCTCCTGAATGAAGAAGTGTGACATTTTTCCGATTGGATATTCACTTGTTTGGGTATACGATTAAAAACAGTGGTGTATTTATTGCAGCTTCTGTTTTGTTTCTTACTTTGATTTTCTGTTGTTAATTCTATGATTTCTGAACTTGCCTGGAACTTGTTGAGGACTCCTGATAAACAAGAGGATGAAAAATTATTCATTCTCAGAAGGTGTTTGATTCAGCACCACTTCTCACTCACAAGCAACATACAGATGTCACTCTCCAGCAAGCAGTAACTGCACTCAGGAGCAGAAAGCCAGGGCTATACCAGATACTATACAGGCACTGCAGCAAGCCTTGGACCATGGGAAAGGAGAAGCATACTGCAACTCTTGACACCTTGGCCTATTAGCCAAGTGATCAACACTGCATGGCAAACATGGGGGCAAGGTGTTAGATCCCAGTGATGGTTGTCTGGAAGACAGGATAGTTAAAAAAAAAAGAACAAGAGCAAAGAATATGGGAAGAAAAGCATAGAAAAAAATAAGAACAAAAAGGATCAGTATCGTCACTGGCAGATCCCCTCCACCATAAACAGGTTGCTCATGTGGAGGGGATTTAACAATTACAAGAAAATTGGAATTGATATGGCATGTTTTCTAAAAAACCGACCTCTGCATAGCCTTTCAAGGAATGTAGAGAACTTCCAGACTTCTGATCTAATGTCCAATTCTAATCTTCTCATGATGCACTTTGTTATTAGATATCTATCTAGATACCAAAAGAATGAGGGTGGACTAGCAATTTGGGATCTAGCTACTAAATTGTATTCTTACTGGCTTAACCTAAAATAAAAAGAATTGCACACGATGAAATTTCATACCAGCTGGAATATAAAGCATATTATTATTATCGTCATCAGACCTTCGTGGAGTCAAGAGACTCATCACAGAAGGTCCCACTCTCATATGCACAGCTCACCATATCTTGACTTTAATGCATTCACTGTCTCTGCACTCACACTCTTAGGTAATGCATTCCAATCACCCACCACTCTCCACGCAAAGAATCTACTCCTCACACTCTCCTTATGCATCTTCCAGGGATAGCCTCTTGTTCTCTCCTTGTATCCAGACATTCTGTGAAAAATCTAATCCATTTAATCTGGTAATTACCCCTTACCAACTTTTATGTCTCAATCATGTCCCACCCTTCTTCCTTCCATTCGCTAAGAAACCTAAAACCGACTTAGTGAATCATCACTGAACCTTCCCCAACAGCTCATTATCCTTTGGAAAACCAAGCAACCAAATCCATATGCAGTCTGATCAAAGCCTTGTACAGTGGAATCATCACATCCTTTCTTTTACATGTTAGTGTTCTCTGCATCATTCCCATAATCTACTACATTGTCCTCACAATTTTAGCAAAATGTCCACAAAATTTCAAGTCCAGTCCCTATCCACCATCATTCCCAGATCTTTCATCTCCTCCATCTCCTATAAGGTATTCCCACCTTACTCTGCATCCCATCTTTGCTTCCTAAATTTTAAAACCCTATGCTTTGCCACAATACACTGACATTCCCTCACACTTACCCATTCAGACAGTCCTATTCAAGTCCTCTTGCAAAGCTACAACATCTGCTCTACTTCTCATAACTCTCCCCAATGTTACATCATCTGCAGACAACTGTATATCACCATTTAAGCCACTTCCAATGTCATTTACATATAAATTAAACAATAATGGCTCCAAAACAGACCTCTGGGCACACCACTAGTGACTTGTTTATTCTTCTGGGATCAGTAAGTTGAAACTGGTTTCAACACTGTCTTGAATATTGCTAGTTTAGTGGTTTGACAAATTTCTCTCTTATTCCATATAAATTTATTCAGTTAACTTCCTGTTATGCCAGCTTTTTTGTCTAGCTATTTGCATATTTCATTTGTCTTCTTCACTAAAAATAGTGCCTAAATAGTTCAAATGTTTTATTTGTTTTACAGGTTCTTCATTCAAGATAGAGTTCATGTTTTCAGTGTTCCTGTCTATTTTTGTAGGCTTTGTCTTTTTTTATTGCTGATCTTCATATCAAATTTATTACAAAAGTTATTTAATTTAGTTTGGGCACCCCACAGACATATTTAACAGTTTAACATCTGCATAAAGTAAAGAGCTGAGTTGAATATCTCTAATTTTAATATCAGGCCTAATGATGTTACTTTTCTTCATAATGTGATCCATTCAGATCAGTGTTTCCCAATCTTTTTAGGGTTGCAACCCCTTTTATAATAACCTGCAACCCCCACCATATTTGCATAAAAAGATATTTTAATAAGGTAAAGAAAACACACTAAAAATAGATTTTTCGGAATATAATTCTAACCTAATATTTAATATTAAGTTAATAACTAAATATTTAATATTTAATATTTAGTTAATAATAATTTTAACTAACATTTAATGCAATGGTTGTACTTGCATCTGGGCAACCAGCAAAATTCGAGCTGAGTGTTCGTTAAGCCAACCTCATGTCATCCTCAACATTCAGTCTGTTTCTTGCCTTTGTTTTGATATGAAGAAACGTTGAAAATCCACTCTCACAAAGGGTGTATAGGCAAATGGAAGTAAAACTCTAAAGGCAAGCATAGTGACATCTGAATATGACTAATAAATAGCACACCAGAACTGAGTCAGCAATTTGTCATAAAACAAATTATGCACTGAAGTATCATTTCACAGATCCAAGAAGTCATCCTGTTGTCACTCAAATTTCATTGGGAGTGCTGGTTACATTCAGGGAAGGGGAAGCAGAGAAAGGAATTTCAGGGAAGTACCGCTGAAATTCCTTTTCAAGAGATTCAAGGTGCCCAGTAATCTCCTCCTTTAGATTCTTATCCAGTTCACTTTCAAATCGCTCTACCACATGGCAGTGTTTCCAAGATTTACTTTCCAACACTAGTTTTGCAGCTTGGATACAAATGCCTGAAGATTGTTTTGAAATTGGATAATGTCAATTTCCTTTCCCTGAAGTTTCAGGTTCAGCTTATTTAGCTAAAAATATCTGCTAAGTAAGCAACTTTTTTTTCCCCAATAAATAAGTGTTGAAAACGTTCGTGGTAAAATTTCCTATAAAAATATTATTGCATCTAAAAATAATTGCGGCACCCCCCCCCCCCCAAAAAAAAAAAAAAACAGTTTGCTTCCCCTTGTGGGTCGTGAACCACAGATTGGGAACCTGGTATTTAGATGATAAATTACAGTGGAGGTAATGTGCATACTTGTCTCACTAACATTAAACCATCTTCCTATACCTCTTTCAATTCTGTTACTGTACAGCTCAAATATAGACCATGTACTGCTCATAATAATGTCCCATTTATACCATATAATTTCAGTGTTTTGATCAACTTTTCTCTTAGTGTTTTTGTCCAAATGCCTTTTCCAGTTTTACAAATCTTACTTATAGATCCTTATTATATTCTCATGATTTTTCAACTATTTGTATTATAGTAAAAACCTAATCCTGGTAAACTGTATGTGGCCTGAATTTAATGTGCCAAGATTCCCTTCCCACAATTTGTCTCAGCCTTTTCTCAAATGTTTTCATAAACCTTACAACCCAATAGGAAATTCCCCTGTAATTCTACACATAATTTTATTTCCCTTTTTACAGATGGATACCTTGAGATTACTCCAGTCATCTATCACCAGGTCAGAATTATGTAGTCACTATAAAACTTTTATACACTAATACCTCTCTATACGGCTCTCTTTATACGGCTTTTCGCTATAACAGCCTTGTGTAATTATGACTAAGTTTCGATTTATGGCCTAGAATTTTTCAATATATAGCCATAAAGTAGGGAAATCCCCTGTGTACATCTTTTGTCATGTGTTCTAGACCGGCTGCATCGCTCCGCACAGGAACGCTACTTGTGTCGTCTTGTAGTCGCACAATCTTTGCATAGCACATAATTCGTCCCCGCCTTCTGTAAATGTGCTCATGAGTAGATGCATTTAGTGATCAGTTTAGTAAATTAGGTAAATCCTCAGTATCAAAAGTAGAAGTGTTTGTTTCTTCTTGCATTCTGTGTCAACTATAAACATTGTTGATAAGTACGTAATATGTATTTGTATGTAAATACAGTTCATGTTAAAGTGTGTACATTATAACTGTTATTTTTTGTTTTTTTAAATAGAATCCAGTATGTATTTGGGGGAAACATGAGCCCGAAACAGTCTTTAAATTTGGAGAGTGATGGAGTTAAAAAAAGAAGCCAAAAATCTGTCTCACTAGAGACTAAACTAGATGTTTTGCGTTGCACTGAAGCTTCTGAAAAAATTTTTGATATATGTAAGGCATTGGGGCTTGCAAAGTCTACAGTTCAAACAATTCGCACTAACAAAGAAAAAATTAATGCACATTCACAGTCAGCTGCACCTTTAAGTGTTTGTTTCAAAATTGACACGCCAAAGAAGTAGCAATATGGAAAGAATGGAAAAATTATTAAACATATGGATTGAAGACAACAATCAATGGAGGATGCCAATGATCCAAATGACTATCCAGGAAAAGGTGAAAAGTATTTTTAAAAATTTGAAGAGTGAAGATACCAGTGAAGGTCCGGCAGATGAAACTTTTCTAGCAAGTCGCAGCTGTTTTAAAAAATTTAAAAATCACCATAATTTGCATAATATTAAAATGAAAGGTAAGCAGCTAGTGCGACGTTGATGAAGCTCTAGCCTATTCAAATATTTTTGAAATCAATTATTGAAAGAGGTGGATACGTTCCTCAACAAGTTTTTAATGTGGACGAAACAGCACTTTATTGGAAATGAATGCCTGAAAGAAATGACATTTCAAAGAACGAAAGGGCTGCATCTGGATATAAGGTGTCCAAAGAGCGATTAACTTTGCTCCTTGGTGCGAATGCAACAGGGGATTTTAAGCTAAAACTGCTTTTGTATATGCTTCTGAAAATCCAAGAGCTTTAAAAGGATTGAACAAGAAACAATTGCCCGTCATTTGGAGGTCCAACAAAATAGCTTGGATGACCAAAATACTCTTCGAAGATTGGTTCAAAAATTATTTTTACCCTGATGTCAAAAAATACTTGCAGGAGAAAAATTTAAGTAACAAATTCTTGCTCCTATTGGATAATACTCCAGGGCATCCAGTTAACTTATCTGAATTATCTGAAGATGTGGAGATTGAATATCTACCTAAAAAAACAACAGCCCTAATCCAGCCAATGGATCAGGGTGCAATAGCTACTTTTAAGTCATATTATTTAGAACCTTTCAAAAACTTATAAATGAAACCAATGATGAATCATCAATTAAAGAGTTCTGGAAAAAATTCAAAATCAAAGATGCTGTGGACAACATTAGCAAATCATGGAATGAGTTGAAATCAACCACAATGAACCATGTGTATAAAAAAATTTGGCCAGAATGAATTACAAGTAATGATTCTGAATTTGAACCCCTTTCTGAAATTAGACAAAATATATTGAACCTAGCAAATGAACTTGGTTTTGAGGATGTGGAAGAATGTGATGTAATCGATTTGCTAGATGCTGATAGAGAACCACTTTCTAACAAAGAATTAATACAGTTAGAAACAAACTGTACATTTGATGAGGAACAACAAGAGCCAGTTGTTTGCCAACAATTAACCTCAAAGGATTTATCAAATGCGCTTACTCATTTCAAACAAGGAATAAAAATCCTACTTCAAAACGATCCTAATGAAGAACGCAGCACCAAAGTTTCTCGCGGCATTAACATAGTTATTAACTGCTACAAAGAATTGCAAAAAGAAAAGAAAAGGGACTCAATACAACAAACGTTGGACAAATTTTTTAAACCAGGTCCTCAGACAACAGATGGTGACACTAACAAAGAGATGTCGTGCAATTTATCATCAGACTGATTCGAAAATTAAAAAAAACCGTTCATTTATTATTTGTGTTTTATTTCATTTTATTTTATTAGTATTATAGAATTATACTTTTGTTTTTATTAATAACTAATGTAAACGGTATTTTAAATTAAATAAAAAATGCATTTTCAACCAGAAACCCAATGATTTTCTATTTTTTTATAAAAATTGGAACGGATCTTACCGAATTTAAACGGCTTTATATGGAAATAAATGATTCGTTATACAGCATTTCGCTTTGTGACCGACTTTCCATGAACATATCTCGGCCGTATAGTGAGGTATGAGTGTACCTCCATATTTGAGCATTTCTGGTCATTACTGGATTCTTTCTCCATTTCTTAACATTTTCAATAGCCTCCAGAACATTTTGCCACCTTCCTGATATTTTCTTGTATGCTCTTACCAATCTTTTCATAAAGAAAGTGCTGAAGCCCTATGTCACAGTAGGGCTTCAGCACTTTCTTTATGAAAAGAAACCACTCTGAACTGTAATGACGTTCTTACTATTTCTAAAGTTTGGGATCCTTTCTTTTAAAGAGGCCTAAGATTCATCCCAAATAACAAAGCAGAAAAAAATACGTTTGAAACCGCCAACATTTTAAATCATAACAAAACAATAACAAGCAACCTAACTCAACAAGAATTAACAGCAATAAAATCACTAAAGTCAAATCCGAATATCTTAATAACCACAGCAGATAAAGGAAGTGCCACCGTTATCTTAAACCGAACCACGTGGAAAAAATGAATCTGCTGGTCTCGGACAATAACAAATACCAATTAGTTAACTATAACCCAACTAATAGAATAAAAAAGAAAACAGAGAATCTACTTAAGTCAATTATCACATGGCCCGAAGATACGGTCAAAAAACTATTTCCACACTATGCTTGTTCACTGATAATTTACAGGCTACCGAAAATTCACAAAGAAAACATACCTCTAAGGCCTGTAGTCGAAGAGATTGATAGCCCGACTTATTACTTAGCCAAAAAATTAACGGCAACACTCAAGGAGCTGGTAGGTCATTCCCCCTTCTATATCAAAAACACACAACACTTCATAAACATCATCAAAGACATTACATTAGAAAAAGATGACCTATTAGTCAGTTTTGATGTCTCTGCCCTCTTTATGAATGTCCCAATCAATGACAGAATTTTTCTTTTACAGAACAAATTTCCTCCAGATATCACGGCGCTCTTTGCGCATGTATTACATTCTGGTTATTTTGTATGGCAAAACGCTTTCTACCTACAAAAAGAAGGCACAGCCATGGACTTGCCATTATCCCCCCCCAATTGCTAACTTTTATATGGAACATTTTGAACAACTTGCCTTAGGTCCTCCCCTTTAAAACCCAAAGTCTGGCTTAGATATGTTGACGATGTTTTTGCGATCTGGTCTCATGGCTGCCAGACACTAGACACATTCCTTAGCCACCTAAACAAGCAACACAAACGCATACAGTTCGCAATTGAGATTGAAAAACATAACACACTGCCGTTTCTAGATACACTTGTCGCACGTCTTCCCTCGTTCAATCTTTCCTTCACTGTTTACTGGAAACCGACACATACTGGCCAATATATATGTTACCGCTAAAGCTCGAAAGCTGTTAATGTGCACATTACCTAGCTAATCTGCAGATTATCTGATTTGCTCCGTTAACATGCGGAATCAAAAGTTTTCCGCATTTTACCTAGGTAATGTGCACATTAATGGCTTCCGTATCGTTAAAGTTCAAAAGTTTGTTTCTCTCATTTCCTTTCCCTACTCCTTCCCCCCTCTCCCTCCACTTTTAGTTTGGTTTCGCCAGTGTCATATGTTTTACAAATTCATTTCCTTAATTGTAATAATATTTTAAACCGTTTGATTCTTTGTATTATAGTTTTTTAATTGATTGATGATTGATTCTATCAACTAATTTGTTGATTGTTTGATTGTATTAACTTGATTCTTTAGATATCGAAAAATAAATAAATAATATTATGTTAATTTAAGCGTACAGAAACGTTGCTGTTGTTTCAGCAGAGATCTTACTTTCACTTTAACGAGTGCCTAGTAGGTAATGTGCAGATTATCTAGGTAATTTGCAGATTACCTAGGTAATTTGAGAAAAGAAACAATTTTCTGCACGTTAACGGATCACCCTAGTTAATCTGCACAATACCTAGATAATCTGCAGAATAACTGATTTCTGCACTTTAGCGGTAACATATACACATAAACTCCTACCGCCACCCAACACAAAAACTAGGTGTCATCAATACCCTAAAAAACAGGGCTCTGAAGATCTGCTCCAGCGAACAGGCACTAAAAAACGAATTTAAAGTGATCAGCAATACTTTTCAAAAAAAAAAAACGGATACAGCCAAAACACTATTAACAAAATTCTCTACAAGACCTCAATAAAAAACAAAGACAAACCAGACTACAGTAAAACTATAACCATTCTCTAAATTAAAGGGACATCAGACAAAATAAACAGAGTACTACAAAAATACAAGCCACCTTTAATCCTCCTGCAAAATTAAAAAGCTTACTCAACTCATCCAAAGACCCACTCCCTCCGCTGGCCCACCCTCAAGTATGCCGTATTTACTGCACCTGCAACATACCATACATAGAAGAAACAGGACGCACAATTCCGATCAGACAAAAAGAACATAAACGACACGTCAAATATAATAATTATGGTGAAACTGGCCTTTCTGATCACGCCCTGAATACCTTACATAGAATTGACTGGAAAAGCACTAGTTGTCTACATCACACCAAAACATGGTATGAATGCAAATTTAAGGAAGCTTGTGAGATCATTATCAACCACCCCAATCTGAACAATAATGATGGTCTAAAAATCCCATACATATGGAAGACATATATTCGTCCCATGAATCCTTCCTCTCTAAGAACAACTCTAAACAGGACTGTAGAAAATCCAGGATCCTAAATCTAAAATAACAACTTTAATACTAAAAAAATAGGACATTACTGTTAAAGAAAAAATCTATAAGAAAGAATGTTTATTCATGTTGTAATTTATAAATAATTTTTTTTTTAAATCAAAAATAACAATTGTAATAATAGAAATAGGATATCACTGTTACTGGAAGGAAAACCATCTGTAAGCAAGAATGTTTATTCATGTAATGATAAATTAAATTTAGCTTGATGTAATTATTATTATTATTTTTAAAAAAATTTTTTTTTTCACTAGAGATCATGCCAGTGAGTAGCATGTGATCAAATCATTGTTTCTCTAGCTTACGGTTTGAAATGTAATGCAGCTTGTCTTGTATATTCATGTATGCTTCAGATAATGATCTTGATATGAAGATCAAAACGTCGGGATAATAAAAAGAGTTATTTTAACACGGTTGTAGAATCCATAATTTCAAAAATGAACTAAAGTTTGGGAAATTTTCATCCTAAATTGTGTAAAATAATTTATATATGTTATCGCATTTTAATGTAATCCCCCCCCCAGATATAACATATCTATAATTCTATAACACGCTACTGCACGCACAGAGGGATTCCACTGTAAGCATGTGCCTTAACTGTTGTGATTCCTAGTATTGTTTGAATTAACTGTACTGACGATGTCCTAATACTTAGGACGAAATATTTACTTATTAAAAAATCTTATTACTGTGGCTATGTGTGTATGTTTAGCCATGAATGCTCCACAGGTTTCATTATACAACAAACCAACTTGATTTGCCTCTGACCCATGGGCAGAAACACATGAGCAAAGCTAATCTAAGTTGGTATGGTCACTTAAACAGAATGGGAAAGGTTAGCAAAACAAGTATTTTTCACCAGGATAGCAGGAAAAAGACAAAAAGAAAGACCAGAATCTAGGTAGTAAGAAGTACCCTAGAAAACGAAAATCTAAAATCTGACAATATTGGAGTTGTGACAGATAACAGATTAATATGGAGGAAAATTGTTGACAGGAAGTCAGTAATGACATGCAGTATTATCATATCATTCTATATGCCCACTGAAGTACATATCAAGAATTTGATTAAGATAAAATTACCGATTGCAGGTCTTCACTGATAGTTAACATTCATTCATTAGTCAGCATTCTATTTAGCTAAATATTTTGCAACATCTGTTAAAAATGAAATACACTGGGATACCTGACTCCCAATTACATCAAAAACACCAAAGCCAAACACCTGAACTTAGAGACAGGGAGATAAATTTGCTTTTCAGAAGCAGCTTTCCAACAAGAACTCCAAATAGAAAATAGAAGGTGTTTTCGTTTTTTCTCAGAATGCTTGTCAAGAAATAGTTAAGGCTACTATACACTATAAATTTCCAATCAGCACAATAATAGTTTTAAAAATGCAATCTGCATCCTATACATTAAAAGTTTTCTAGAAAAATCAAAATTCAGCTGAATTCTTAAAAAACAGACACTAACTGTAACATTCACATCTCTCCCTAGCAAAAACACCCAAAATTTCCTCATCCTACCTTTCACAATCAGGAATATACCTAATATATATATATTTTAGACACCAGGGGATATTTAATACCCCCTATCCCGATAATCAAATCTAAGATTAGATGAAATACTGAAAACAAAGAAGTTCTAGTGATGCAGCAAAGGTCAAAATATAACAACAGATAATATTAAATCTTATCTAAGCAGACCTACCATCTAAAAAACAAATTTGTTATATGACCTCCAAAGTCTCCAAGCAATAAGCTATTTAAACCATTTAGGCCATTAGAAATATCTGATATGAGGATTAACTTTTATGAACAATAAAAATTCTAGAACTGCAGGTTCATGATATAATTATCCCCCTTCCCCCAAAAAAACAAATAAACTATGTTTAAAACATATACTGCTACTGATATCACAACAGCTTTTAAAGCAATCAAAAGGAAATGGGGAGTGGACCTGCTACAATTCATAATTTATAAATTGTGAAGTGCCTGCCAATTAACTACGAGAATTACTCCAAATTCTCTAGTTTATACAGCTGCCCTGCTAGAAACATCAATAAAAATCATCTCTAATCAATTATTTTGATATTTTGTTTAATTTTCATTATATTGAACTTTGTATATTTTTTTCCTTTTACACCTTCTCATTAATTTATCAATAAGAATATCTACTTCTTAGGCTGTTAAGCTTGATAATGGTTTGTTTACTTTTGTTAACCAATAATGATGCCATCAACATGCACATGAATAACTTAGTGTCATATGATTAACAAAAATGTTACGTTCCCATAAATAATAATAATCTCCAAAAAATTTGAGTAATTTTAAAATAATCTTACCTCTGCTGATTCTGCAATAACTTTTAGCATACCAGATAAAAGTACTGATCCAAGTGAAGATAAGCGTGCTTCACTACAACTAGGATATATTAAAAAAAAAAAGAAGAAGAATTTAATCAAATAATTAAATGCTTTAACTAGCAAGTATATATTAAAAAAATAATTAAAAAAACTAACTATTACTGCTTACTTTGCACAGATACTGTGGACAAATTGAGCTGCCATGGTCTTTAATTTTATATTAGTGTTCTGCCCATACAGTGATTCAAATACTATCTGAAAGCAGAGAAAGAAAGAGTTTGCAGATTAATAGTTGATTTTCAATTATAAATAAATCAACAGAATGCAGAAGTATATATATAAAGATAATTTTAAAACTTCTGTTAAAACTGTGCTCCTGCTGTTAAACATTTATCTAATACAATACATTTACAAGCTGAGTATAACTTCCATCAAACCTCATCACTGGTCGTCAATATTCAAGTAAGTTAGTAAAAACATTTTTAGCAATATGATGTCAGGTCACTTCGAAACCTCATCAATGGCAGTGAAACATTTCTCAGGAGTGATTTTTCCAAATTAGGGAATACTGATCAGCATATCTGGAGAGCTTCTGTCAGAACAGCATGGCAAGTGAGGAAGCACTTGCCATTCATACTTTTTCATTGCATCAGTTAATTCGTGTGAAGCATGAACATACAAAATGAGGGCACTGGCTATCAACATGTGCCTTTAGACATAAATAATTCTTTACAACAAAAATATTATTTCCCACTTTTCTTTGATATTTCCTCCCACGCTGTCTATCTGTCCCATGCATAAAAAGTAAATTCTGGTTTTGGAATCACTCCATTATGATGTAAACAAGAGTCAGCACTAGCATTAGTTACATACATCGCTCTAAACAATTAGATTCAATTCCTGGTTACCTTTATATTTATCATTTATTTAATAATATTGCAATAATATTACAATCAAATAAGGTTTTTGTAAATAAATAATTAGAGAAATTGTTTACTTGAATGAATATATACAAGAAATAGACATCAACTTCCAAAACTTGAAATGTCTTACTGGCAAAATCAATGGATTAATCTCCCCCCCCCTCCAAGATTTTGCAACTAAGGCACAAATGGTTGTTTTTTTAAGTGGAGCCTCCACACCTCAATTGGTATGCAATGCTCTTTGGGTGGAAAAACCTGGTTCAAATAACACCTTTATAAAGAATTTTTAAATGAAAGTGAGCTAGCCAGCACTCTTATAAGAAAGTGATAGGATTTTTCGCTTACTGAAAACTCAGTTTTTTAACCAGTAAAACAGGCAAACTGGTCTGAAGAACAATGCAATTAACAGACATATATAATGGCGTCATAATATTAGTTGCTTTGGCCATAATTTGAAACAAATGAACTGTGACAAAGATGAGCTAGTAATCTGTGATACAAAAGAATAATCTGCATTACTCAGTGGCTAAAACCACAGCTAATTATAATGGTCCATCATTATCAGATTTCAATTTGTGTGTTTTTGGTTTAATACAGCTGAATAATACTTATACAGCTACTCAATTCAGGAATATGTTTTCAGAGCATAAGATACACAGCACAAGTCAGGCGAGTGCACAGCAGATGTTGATCAGTATATACATAGGAAATCATAAAGAAAACACCTACTGTATTCAGAATCATTAGTACTGTGGCATAAGCCAGTACACAGCAGCTGTAGACTATAAATCAATCTATCTGATTTACATACATTTAAAGAAACTTACTGTGTAAAAGTAAGTTGACTGTATGGATCACAACATTCTCTGGATTGTAACGATATCAAATGGAAATACCTGAGCATTTAATTCTCTTAATAAGAGAGTGGTATGACAACCAAGAAGCTTCAGTAAAAACAACCTTTAGAGAAACAGTCAGTGTTTGAGTGGAAAAAGGGTGAAGCAAGGTTGTATACTGCCATGTTATTTTTTTAATATTTATAGTGACTATATTATGAGAGTGGCTAATTTAGTCAAAGACCCAGCTGCAATTAAGATTGGTGGCAGAAAAATAAATAATTTAAGATATGCAGATGATACAACCCTCATAGCAGAAACTAAGAAAGATCTAGAGTGGTTGATTCTATTGGTTAACACGTTCAAGTCATGAAGTGTTTCGCACATTTATTATACTGACAGGACTTCTCGTTACCGTTTCTGTGCCGCTTCCATGTCGTGTGGAGCAGGCTGATTTGATGCAAAGTTTTCACAACATGTTAGTTGCAATGCTTTCAGTAGAAGTTTATTACTGCTTTGTTGTGTGCCATGTTGGGCTTGCAGGCAGCCTCACTGACACAAAGTTGATGATGCATCTTTGTTGTAACCCTTTTGGTAAAATTTTATTTGATGTTGGCATTTGTGATCTGTCTTAATGACATCAAAAATTTCAAATGCAATCGAACAAGCATTTATTTCATGTAATTGAAAATTTGGACAAATGTTAGGACAACTGAGTTTTAGTTAGATGCTGTGTTTGGCAGTACAACAAATGGTTTTGCTTGAGTCTATGCAGCATAGTTTTTGTGGGAGGAGACATATTTCATTAGGTAGTGCTGTTTTTATCCCAGTTGTCGCTAAATGCATATTTGTTGACAAATATATTAGACAGACTGCAAATGTCACTGTACCTTATTCAGTGATACAATAAAAGTACTTCTCTTTCTTGCATCTGCAGTATAGTGGCTGTTAGTGATTTATATTTCACAAACAAATTACTTTCCATCTAGTCATAAGGTTTTCTTAAATTATGCCCATCATAAATGCAAATATGAAAGTCTAGAGTTTATAGGATCACATATTCTTCACTCCACCCCAGATACTTAAAACACAAGCGCACATATAACATCACAGATGGGAATTATTCATAATCCATTTAACAGCTGAAAGTATTTTTATTCATGTGTATTGTATTCTTTCTCTTCATTATATTTGCTGTTCTTTACATCTTTTAGTAAATCAAGTAATCTTGATTTAGTAAATCAAACATATCATTCTCTTTAATTATTGTTTTTTTAATATATTCTGAAAAGAACAGTCTTTTTCACCTATCCCCCCCTCTTGTTAATGAGGGATTAGTTACAATCGAAGAAACCAATACGAAAAGTCTGATGACATGCAGGAATGAAATTGTGAGTAAATTTGCTTGCTTTGACAAATGACTGAGTGTGCGGCAAGTGAGCTATAAATGCCCTGACCTAAACATGTGAGGGAAAGGCTTGATTTAGGCCTCTCGGTGAGTCTTTGGACTCCTTGTAGATATCACAAAATAAAAAATAAAATAAACAAATTCAACATCAGCAAACCAAAAGTGATGGCTTTTGGCAATTTAGGTAAATTTGTGATAGAGGTAGTCGAAAGATTTATGATTTGGAAAGACCAAGTTATGTTGGGAAAGACTGAGGACATGAGAAGGAAAGAAAGACCACAAAAGAGTGAGGTGGACAACATAATGGAATTAAAGGAAGAATAGCCATTGGAAAACAAGCTATGCTACACCTAACAAAAATTATCAAAGATAGAGGTGCAGTTAAGGCCATGAAAGTTAGACCTGTCAAAGCAATGGTAGTGATGTGAGGATGGGAAAGCTGGATTATTAAGAAGAAAGACAAAAAGTGAATTGATTTGCTTGAATTATGGTGTGGAGGAGACTTAAAAATCCCATGGACTGCAAGAATGACTAATAAAAAGGTTTTAGAGAGTATAAAAACAGAATGCACCTTGGAGGCAATTATCGCTAAATAGAAGTTAATGTACACTGCACATCTTATGTGAGCAGAAAAGGCAGTTATGTTGGGGGGGAGGGTATGAGAAGGAGAAGAAGACCACAAGAGTTGGGTGGACAACATCAAGTAACTTACCAACTTGAACTTACAACTGCTGAAGAAAAGTCGAGAAGCGGGATGGAGAGCCTTTCTTCACAAGATCGCCAAGAGTCAAAAATGACTGGATTGCACATAACTACATAAAAGTAATTTCTGCTATTAACTTTTTTTTTTTGAAGAAATTACAGCATATATTGAATGTTAATTACAATAACTTTAATTAATACTTCTAATATTTAGCAAAGTAAAATTGTCATCAGGGAACACAAAATGATGGTATGTGCAGGCAGGCGCTAATACTGGGCAAATAAGGATGAACAAAGGCAACCAAATTACAGTCCTAAATGGTGCTCCTAGCAGGCTAAATTGTGTGGTCTTGGCTGTCAAGCTGAAGATCTGAGGATGAGTGCTTCCCAAATTTGGGGCAGTTTCATGTATCCCAATTTGTTGAAGTTTGGAAAGTCTCAGGACTGAGGGAGATTCCAGGAATTGCCTCTCATGTTTGTATTTGCTGCAGTAGAGTAGAGCTTTCTTACAGCATATGCTGAGGTGGGTGTTCAAAATATGGTCAGCAAATCCAGAGTGATTAATTTTGCCCTATTATATAGAGTTTTTATAATCCCATACTGTTGGGAGGGGGAGTGGTTCGACTGTTGATGAATATCTACCAGTATGCGTGTGGATATTCAGTAAATGGAGAGTGCCAGGTATCCATCAGGCTGGCATGTATCCAGAGTGTCTGGAAAGGAGATAATGTTGTTTTCCTTTTCTAAGGTGAACTGGATCCTGATATGTTGACTGTTTAGCTATGTAAAGAAAATGTTGAGTATCCAGGCCATGTGGCTGAACAGAGAACACATCATCTAGGTAGCATAACCAAACAGTGGGTTTAGGTAGGGCAGAGTTTAAGGCTTTCTCTTTGAAGGTCTCCATGGAATCAGCCAGGGGTGGAGAAAGCAGGGAAACCCTGCTTAATCAGATTAATCAGTTTTGATAACAGTGCCAAACTACTGAACTTGACCACCTTCTAAATGCTTTCTTAGCCAATGGCTATAATCCCTACCAAATCCAAAAAATATTAAACCCCATAATCAAACATTCCCCCTCCCAAAATAGAAATTACCCAAAATCTATCGCCATTCCATATATCTGGGACAAATCCAAAAAATTAACAAAACTCCTAAAGAAATACAACCCCCATAGAGACCATATAAAAAACTGGCATTCTCTATCTGATCTATCAAAGACCAGTTACATTCATGAGACCTACCATATGTTTATCAGGTTCCTTGCAGTTGCAAACTGTCCTGCTATGGCCAAACATGCAGAAGAGTTCAGAAATATCAGAATTTCTGAACATTTCTGAATTTGCAGACATCTGGATCAGGTTCAATGATTACATCGATTCTGGACTTGCTGATCATGCTTTGAATACCAACCACTGGATATGCTGGAAGAAGGCCACTCTATTCCACCATAAATATGAGAGGCTATTCCTGGAATCTGTCTCAGCCTTGAGAAACTTTCCACACCTCCACACATTTGGGTGCCTGAAACAGCCTGAAATTTGAGAAGTACTCATCCTCACATCTTCAGCCCAATGGCCAAGACCATCCAAATTTAGCCCACTAGAAGTGCCATTTGGACTCTACATTCAACTTTAGGTGCCTTTCTTCAGCCTCATTTACCCATTAGTGCATATTCAATTGTAATGTATTTCCCAATTATCACAATATGACTTTGTCAAAATATTGGAAGTATTAATTAAAGTTATTATAATTAATATTTAGTATATGTTGTAATTTCCTCAAAAATAATAGTCATGAATAGCCAATGTATAAGCCTTTCTACCAGAATTCATTTCGGATACTATTTGACAAATATTCTATATTTGTCAAACTATAGAATATTTGCTTTGAATATGGGAGGCTATTCATGTCTTGATGAATAGCCTCTCATATTCAAAACAAAGGATACATTCATTTCTTGAAAGCATCCTGTAAAAAAAGTAATGTCTACAACCTTATTTTTTTTTTCAATATGATTAATACATGAAATGTTAATTACAGATTTAAGTTATATGATAAACATTAATAAACATTTAAAGTTTACATTCTATACATAAAAGCACTTATTTAAAGCTCACTTGTTGGTCAGTACTTTTAAATTAAAAAAATATTAAAATAAAATACTACTGTTTCTTCACTCTCCTTTGTTCAAGTGTTAATTAAAACTTAACAATTTTTCGAAAAAAAACATGCTTCTAAAACTTTACATTTATATATGGAAGACTTTCCTGAGAATTCTGAATAAATATTGGAATATTTAGGAGTTAGATTCCACGTATTGTACTGATGGAGACAATATTGGACACCTAAAGTGGAATGAAAAAGTTTCAAATTTTGTTTCTAGAAAGAGCAGAAAATCCAGAAAACAACAATAAATAAATAACTAAATAAAAGAAATAATATCTTAGCTCACACACAGCAGGTACAAGTTTACTACCTTTCAATGATAAGAATTAAATAAAAAATATTTCTTATGTTAAATACAAATAGAAGGTCCCCAAATTCAGAAGTTCAAAAATCAGGACTGCTCAGTTTTAAAAACATACCATTCCTGTATACTGAAAAGATTAATTATGATCCTGCAATTGCAAAAAATCATAGGATTCAATCACAGGCTTCTTCTACTGTCATTTTTGGTTATGTCCTTCCTAGAGATGTATAAGGTATTTAATGATAGCTTCTCCACAATTAAAGTTCTATGCTAGTTTCCTATTAACAGTTCAGATTTATTACAAAAGAAAAAAAAAATGCAGCAGATTGTTCCCTTTTTAATGTTTTTTGTTATTTGATAAAATCTATCCAAAAACAAATTCCAAACTCTAGAAACTTCCAAGAATTCTGAATTAGTGATTATGTATCAAGATCAGATACAATTTTAAGAAATTACTTAAATAATGAAATATTAATCTGAAAGTTACATGCAAATATCTACAGAACTTGCATTGCTAATATACCTGGATCGAGAAGGGAAACATCACAGATGCCTCTCTTGATTTCAGTAAATATGGAAATATCTTCAATCTTATTCTTGTATTAGCAGGTGTTCGCTTGTGCTCAGGTTTCACTGGAGGATTCTAGAATGCATACCAAACATAAAATTTTATATAATAAAGATGATTTAATATCAAATAATCTAATGATATAATTTTTTAAAAAATGCAATTATTTAAAAACATAAATAATGGCAGTATAGCACTTACCACAATAAAAAAAAAAAAGTTAATAAAATTCAGGATATCTTACAATGTTAACAGCTTCTTTGCCAGACAGCAGTACATCTCCATAGTATGTCAAAGGAAGTGTCTTACTTCACAATTCTATTCTGTTAAAAAAAAAAAAAGCTTTCGCTAATAGATGATAAATAAAGCTGCACACACTCATGGCTATGTCACTGAGCTTTTCAGAATGAAAATCATGCAAGCAGGATGAAACCTAATCAATGTGACAAAAATTTGTAAGATAATTAAGCCAGACCAAACTGTTTGGTCTGGCTTGATTATCATGGAAATATTTGCCTACTACCTGAATGAAGAACACAAAGTAGCTCAAGGTTTAAATCTAATTGAATTTAAAGCAATAAAAGACAGAATCAGAAGATAACAAATGTTAAATTAATAAGAGAAATGCATCACAGAGATTTGAGCCATTTTCTCAAAGTCCTTAAGCCATTTTTTAAACCCTAGATTGAAAATAACCAACAAGGTTGGGAGGGGTTAGATTTCTTGATCAAGCAAATCAGAACTTCACTCTGATTCCAAAGCTGCTGCCAAATATTGAAGTTAAAATTTTTATTTTCTGATGAGTTATGCTTCCAGAAACATACAAGAAACATGACTATTATTATTGTTATTATAACAGTAATCTTATAAGATTACTGTTATTACTGATAAGAAAAACACAAAGTGAGGGCATGCTCATTATATACAATTTAATTGCTAACATTAGGTGTTGAATATTATTCAAAACTTATTGTTTAACAGTATCAACAACACCAGAAGACAAACTATTTTATATAAAAATAAAAAAATAAAAAAAAGACATTAGCTGGCTTATATTTTGCTAGGTTTCAAACCAGTATCATCAAAACACAAAGTAGATGAAATCTAGAAAAACCTAAGCCAGTTAAGAAACAATTTTTTTTTATAAAATAGTTCTGTTGGTGTTGTTAATGCTGTTAAAAATAAGTTATGAATTATATACAATTATCTATTCATGGATATTTCTCATGGGCTATTTGCATATTTCACATAACATCATCATCAAATTCATGCCATGTACCCTCAAGGGGTGTACAGGATAGGATAATACTAGATGAAAAATTTACATTATTACTAAGTTCCTATCTACAAATTTCCTCCAAATCAGTCTGTTACCTGTCAAGACTCCAACATTTTCAGATCTAATATTTCTATCTTCTAAGGCACTTTTTACCATATCAATCTACCTATACCTTGGTCTTCCTCTGGGTCTTTTTCCTGACAACCTGGCAGAGAATACTTGTTTTGTTATTCTTTCCTCTCCCATTTTATTTAAGCGACCATACCACCTGAGATTAGCTCTGCTAAAGCATTCCTGGATGCAGACAATGTCAAGTTCTTTCCTAATATCCTCGTTTTTAATATGATATTGCCATTGATGCCATCTGTTCACGCCTCTAATCTTTCTCAGGACTCTCATATCTACGGTCTCTAGTCTTTGGTCAAGTGTTTTACTTCTAATCCAGCTCTCAGATCCATAAGTTAAAATTAGTTTGAACACTGTCTTGTATACAGTTAATTTAGTGTTTTGACTAATTTCTCTCTTATTTCATATAAATTTATTCAGTTGACTTCCTACCACACCAGTTTTGTTGATTCTGTGGTCTATTTCCATATTTAATCTATTTCCATCTTCACTAAAAATCGTGCTTTTTAGTGAGGTTTTTACTTGTTCTATAGGTTCCCATTCACAATGCAGTTGATATTTTCAATGTTTTTGCCTATTTTCATTCATTGTCTTTGTCTTGTTATTGCTGATCTTCATACCATATCTATTACAACACTTATTCAATTTAGTCAGGGAATCTTGCAGACCTGTAGCAGATTTATTTAAAAGTATAACATCATCAGCATAAAGCAAAGAGCTGAGATTATCATCTCCAATTTTAATATCAGGTTTAATACTACTTTCCTTCATAATGTGATCCATATAGATAATGAATAAGAAAGGGGATAATATATATCCTTGAGTGACAACAGATTTAACATTAAACCATCTTCCTGTACTTCCTTCAATTCTAACTGCTGACTTACAACTCAAATAAAGACTACATATTGCTTGATATAATGCCCCATTGACACCATATAACTGTAGCGTATTGAATAGCTTTTCTCTTAGCACCTTGTCATATGCCTTTTCCAGATCTACAAAATGATCTTTGTTATATTCCCATTCTTTCTAAACTATTTGTCGTAAAATGGAAATCTGATCCTGACAGCCTCTATTTGGTCTGAATCCAACTTGTTCTTCACCAAGCATTTCTTCTACAATCCTTCTCAACCGTTTCTCACGTATACTTGCATATATCTTATCAGGAACACTCAGTAGGGATATACCTCTGTAATTCTTGCATTCAGTTTTATTTTCCTTTTTACATATGGGTACTATGAGAGCTCTACTTCAATCATCTGAAATTCGTTCCTCTGTCCAGGCTTTCTGAAATATGCAGTGGCACCACTGTATGACTTTTATATCTCCATACTTGAGCATTTCTGGTCAAATATCATTTACTCCTGCTGCCTTTCCACATTTCAGGCTTTTCTACTTCAAGTATGGATATGTATTCCTGATTGCATGCCTGTTGAGTGTTTTTTTACCACTGTGCTATCAGCAATTGTTTCATTTAACAATTTTTTGAGTAATTACTCCATACTTCAAGGATATCTTTTTCTCCAGTTTTCATGTCACCTTTATCATCTGTAATTCCTTTTACAGTACTCTTTCCTCCATTTTTGAGCTTCTTCAATAACCTCCAGAATATCTTGCCACCTTCTTGATATTTATTTTGTATGTTCTTACCAAAGTCTTCCCATGACTTTTGTTTAGCTAGTTTTACAGTGTTTAGCTTTTTTGCATTTGTCTTTGGCAAATAAGTTGACTTATTTGCCAGGAACTTTTGATATGCTTTTTCACATTTGTTTCACATAACAAATATTTAAAATAAAGATATTTGCTCTGTTATAGGTGAAGGGATTTTTCATAGTCTGGTAGCTTCTAAAGAAAGTCTGTAACTTTCATTTTGATATCGGGAGTTTTGTTTTCTCTACTCCCCCCCCCCAAAGAAAAATGCAAAATCAAAGCTTAAGATAGTCTTTCAAGTACTTCATTTACTTATGAGTTAAAAAGATTAACTGAATATAAAACACTGTCACTCCATGGTTCATTGCAATTATGAGCATTCCTATCACTGTCCAAAGTTGATTTATGAGTTTGCTGCTGGAAGAATCTCCAACACATTGTCTTTAGAACTTTATAGTTTATAAAAATTACTTTGAAAGTTTGTTGTCACGTGTATTACAAAAAGAATTTTACAACTAGGTCAGTACTATAATGTATACCAGCACAAAACCTGTATACTAATAAGTAAACAGGAAAAAAAATTCAATTTAAATCAACATTTTGTAATATAATTTGTTGGCAACACTGATTTACTTCCATAATGTGACATATCATAAATATTATTTAGTATAATGCCAAAATGCATGTTCCTAGTTTTCTTCCTGTAAGTGTATAATTTAGTTTGTTGAGGCAGCATGTACAAAATATATGAAAGATTAATGCATTACAAAATGGATTACAGCTACCCTAGCTTGGAAACAACCCGAATACCAAACCCCTTTGAAAACTAAGCATACAATGAAGTCAAAGGTACAACAAAGTTTGTGCAAACTTTGTTTTCTGACACTTAGATAAAGAATTAAACAAGAATATAATTTTTTGGCAAATTTAATTTCTAACCAAGTGAAAAAACTTTCTACAAATATTTCTGATCCAGAGTATTTTAATAATAAGGTGATACACCTTTTATTCCCATATTTGCATATGAGAAATATGATTAGAAATATGAGAAATATGATAGAAGAATTAAGAAGGTTGGGGAAATGGTCTTTCAATTATTAGTCCTTCTTAGGAATAAATTAATAGGAAAGACCAAGGACTTTTTGAACTCCTCCCCCGACTTAAGAAACACGTTGGAATATAAAATATTTCTGTATTATTAGCAGAATATTCCAGGATAAGAGATGCAAGCTCAAAACTTGGAGGCTATACAAATGTGTACAGGAGAAAAGAGAGAGTGTGTCAGAATATTATAATAGGCTACTAGGTTTAGCAAGTGGCTTAAGAGTATCAAAGGGTGAAAAGCCACATTTAAACTGGACAGTCTTTCACCAATTTAGGTTGGGGTTAAGAAATGAATTAAAGGAGGGTAGCATACAAGAAAAGGTAAGCAACTTAAATGAGTGTTACCAATTGGTCAAGGAAAAAGAAGAAAGGTTGAGAGAAATCCATCCTTCCTCTGCTCCTAGGCAGGTGCACTCTTTGGGACAAGTCAGTGTCTCCACAGATGACTTCAAGATTAGAGAAAAAATGTAAACACCAAACAAGCTAACAAGAGGTGAGGGGATAAGCCTTGAGTATAAAGGGATTTCGGATAACAGTAATCTTGTCATTACAAAGGAGAAACCTGAGCCGAGACCGGCATATGTTTTAGATTTAGAGTAAATAAAAAGCTTCGTTAAACTGGAAGTAGAAGCAAATCAAAGGCTAATGTTGGAGAGAATATCCAAGATGTTAGGGGAACTCAGAGTAAACAACTTTAGTGACATACTAAAAAAATCAGTTAGGAAAACAACAGACATTAGGTAATAAAAAAGAAAAGGGGGCATCTATCTAGAAACTCTCTTGGAAAAAAAAAAGAATATATTACCAGAAGGATAGTAGACTCTGAGCCATCAAGAACTTGTAAGAATAAAGTGATTATGAATCGCATGATGTGTCAAATGTTGCAACAATAACGCAAAGAAATAAAAATCTTTTGACAGTCATACATGGCCTGATGAAGATGTGCCCTGTGAGGTTCTACTGGACACAGTAGAACACATATCTCCGTCATTACTTGGCCACCGTTTTGTAAGATAAAGAGTAATTCCTAATGATATTATTAGATTATTATTATTATTATCCAATCAGATTAACGGGGATCTCAAAAACAGAAATCTCTACCACGATGAAAGTAAACATAGTGCTCACAATTCCTTGCTTTCCCTTAAGCAAGGAATTGTGAGCACTTTCTCATGAGCTAATTTTCTCCCTGAAACCTCATGTACAAATGTTCAAGTAATCCTTGGCCTTGACTTCTTAGAGCGATACAAATTTATCTGTAACTTTGTTGATGATACCATTTCCCTTTGTGGGATAGAACATAACCTGAGTCATGTGCCTAAGCATAAGTTACAAGCACAAGAACCACAGTCTGAGAATGAACTGGAGGAGACTTTAGAAATTGAAGCTATAGGCAAAAATGAGGGAGAGGATTGCTTGAAGAATGACCTGTTAAATAGTGCAATAAATTTAGCAGACTCAGAAAATGAAATGAAACTGATCAACGAATTCTTTGATTCAGCCTTTTAGTTATTCCCAAATGTCTTCACTGAGGATATTATCTCTTTGTCTTGCACGAACAGGGTTAAACATTCAGTCAGACAAGTTCACCGATATACTGGTATGGTAAACTTTTACAGGAAATTCATAATGCCAAAATTAATACCAAACTGCTTGGAATTAACTGAACCCTTGGTAAGATTAACAAAGAAAGGAGTTAAGTTTATATGGGGAATGTAGAGCAAGATGCATATGATTCTTTAAACTTCGCCCTAACTAATTCTCCTGTTCTATCTTATCCAAAATTCGGAGAGACGTTCTTCCTCTCCACAGATGCCTCTCATAACTGCATAGTCTCTGTCTTAGAACAAAAGGAGGGAGATGATTTTTGGCCCATAGCCTTATTAGCAGAAAGTTTTCTTTCTTAGAGGTAAACCTTCTATCCCATAGAAAAGGAAGCACTAGCTATCCTATTCTCCCTAAGAAAGTTTATGTATTTGTTGTTGGGTCAACACAATCTCAGATCCAACCACCAACCACTTTCCTTCTTATCCTCCATGAAGGATAAAAATCAATGCATAATTAGGTGGACCTTGCAGCTGCAAGAGTATAACATTGACATTAAATATGTTCCTGGTAGGAGAAATGTAGTAGCAGACTATCTATCAAGATCCTTGAAATCTGACATAGAGGAAGAAAGCCCCTGGATGAAACTGATAACCCACTCCAAATAAACAAAGTAGAGGAGATAGAAAAGATCATAAGGAAACCACCTCAATATCAAAACTGGAAGAAATCCCCTCATACTTGAGGCACAGAGGAAGGATCCTGTTTGGAAGGGCATATATGATAGGGTGAAAAGGAGAGAATAACTCCTGAACTTCCTGAGGAGTTCTCTTTCCTCCAAACACCCCAAAATAGATGAGGATGAGTTGCTTCTGTCCAGACAAGAGACCGAGGGAGACTTGAAGGAAAAAATCCTGGTCCCAGCCATAACGAAGTCATGGATCCTTTATACATTCCATGATTCCGACCTGGCTGGACATCAGGGATTTGACAGGACTTGGCACAGGATCAGCGACAGATACTTTTGGAAGGGAATGAGGAGTGACATCTTCTTGTATGTAAACTTCTGCCATTTGTGTCAGACCAGGTCCACCTTTGGGAACAAAACACCTTTGCAACATCAAGCTGCTGCCATAGACATAATCAGACCCTTGTCCACAACAACAAAAGGAAACAAGTTTATTCTAGTAGCAATTGATATGCTATCACAATTCCCAGAAGCAACATCTATGAAGGATCAGACTGCAAAGACTGTGACAAATAAATTTTTCAAGTTAATAATCTCAAGATATGGAACACTTCAGACTCTCTTGCTTGACCAAGGTGCCAATTTTACTGCTGAGATCATGCTGCAACTTTGCAAATTACTGAAGATAAAAAAATTATGCACTACTCCCTATTTAGGAAATGGGATGTGTGAGAGACTCAACAAAGTGTTGAAACTTACACTCTCAAAGTTGGCTGATAGCAAGGTGTCAAGCTGGGATGCCTATTTACCTCATGCTCTGTTAGTATGAATGACGAATGAACTTAGTAGTTCATTCATCAATCAAAGAGATGCCTACCTTTGTTCTGTATGGATTAGATCCAAATTTTCCTAGTGAACTAAAATACACACGTCAATACAGGATTCACAGATATTGATGAATATCCAGTATTGTGATAAAGAGAAATTCGTTTGCTCACAAACTCATTGTAGAGTCTAGTAGAAATAGTTCTCAAAAAACTTGGGCATGCATAAACAAGTTTAGAAAAAATAAAAATCTCAACCCTGGAAATTTAGTTCTCCTAGAGCAGTGCTCCCCAAACTGTGGGCTGCAGCCCCCTTGGTGGCTGTTAGTTTTGTTGAGGGGGGGGGGGGGGGGTCCGTGAAATAATTAAAACAAATTTTAAATGTTTTAAGTCTAAGTGCGCCATGTCAAATGTGTATGTAAGATGCTAAAAATGTAATATTTGCATTTTATTTTTGCGATATTCGCTGTGCATGTTTTGTATTTAATATAAATACAATCTTCTTCTTCTTCTGCAGCTTCTCCCACTTAAGTGGGGTCACTGTTGATGATGAGTCTCCTCCACATCCTCCTGTCTTGGGCTGTCACCACATCCAAGTTCTTCATCCTCAAGTCCTCTTCTACCAGCTCCCTCCATCTCTTCTTTGGCTGCCCACGCTTCCGCCTTCCTTGCACATCCATCTGCATGACCCTTCTTCCCACATATTCGTCCTCCCTCCTCATCACATGACCAAACCATCTCAACCTTGCCTCCTGTATTTTCGCTCCTAAGTTCGTAACTTTCACTGTTCCCCTGACATAGTCATTTCTCAGACGATCCTTTCTGGTCACACTGCACATCCACCTAAGCATTCTCATCTCTGCTACTTCCATCCTGTTGATGTTATTTTTCCTCAGGGCCATAGTTTCTATAGTATACGTCATAGCTGGCCTCACTACTGTCCTATAGATTTTGCCTTTCAGATTGATCGGCACCCTCTTATCGCATAACACTCCAGCCATCTCCCTCTAGTTCCTCCAAACCGCTTGTATCCTGCATCCCACTTCCTTCTCAGCTCCTCCATCTTCTTCCACTGTTGAACCTAAGTATCTAAAATCCCTCTATATGTCTGTATTAAGAATTTTTTTCCCGATGTGGCCGCAGTGAAATATTTTACTTTTTCCAAGGGGGCCTTTACATCCATAAGTTTGGGAAGCACTGTCCTAGAGAATAAAATTAATTCTAGAAAGGGATAAACTAGGAAGAAGGGCATATGGTCCATATTGAATCTGAGAAAAATTATCCCCAGTGAACTTCATGATTCAAGATATAAATGGTCCAACAAAACCATTAACTGCACATTCTGATAGATTGAGATTGTACAAATTAAGAAGTGACAGCTTGATATGTTTAGGGGACAAAATAATAGGTGACGAAAGACCCCCCCCCTCCCACCCACAAAACAAGAATGGGATCAAATTTATCAGGAAGAGGAGGGATCCCCCAATCAGGATAACTTTGAAGCTGTTGGAATTGAAACTGAAGAGAGTCTAAACAGATTGGTGAATCTGTTTAGACTCTCTTCAGTCTAAACTGAAGGGAGATGAATAGAAACAAACACACTGACAAGTTGAATGAAAATAATAAGCCCACCCTAGAGGATGTGATTTCGAGCTATCAGAGATATATGCACCATGACACAGATGAAACAAGATCTTGTGAGTCCGAAGGCCTTCCTCCAAAAGGGGTAGTAGGATAGTAAACACAGAGAGAGAACAACATGTACAAACAAGATACAATCTGAGACGAAGAGGTAAGAATTAAAGGAAATTATGATCCTCTTCTGAAAACGAGGAAAAAGAAAAAAATAATGTATTTGGTATTACCTATGTGACTATAGTGTGTATAGTCCGGCACAGAAGGGAGAACTCTCGTTGGAAGACTGCCAAGAAGAGTCAATTCATGTTGAAGGGGAGAAAGAAATAAGGCTATGAATGAATTGGTCAACAACAATGTGCAAAATCACATGCTTTATAGGTAAAATTTTCCAACTGTTATATAAACAAAATAGTTACCACTTTAAAAACTACAATGATCATAAAAGAGAAGTTAATTTTCCGCCAGGTAATGATAAACAATTCATCCCACAATATGGATTGATTACCCTATTATCGGAATGGATTCTCCTTCTGTTGCCATGCGCAGAAATGTCGAAGGGTCTCGTATCTGTAGGCGTACAATAAAAACCATAGGAAAGAGATTATGCCTTATTAGAATAGTGAGTTAGCAAAAAAAAAAAAAAAAAATCTAACTACTTGTGAAAAATTTAGGAATCTAAAACAAAAATGAGGAGATTAGGAAAGAACTTGACATCGTCGGCATCCAGGAATGTGTTAGCAGAGCTAATCCCAGGTGGTATGGTCACTTAAACAGAATGAGCAAGGAAAGATTAGTAAAACAAGTGTTCTCTGCCAGGTTGGCAGGAAAACGACCCAGAGGAAGACCAAGATATAGGTGGATTGATATGGTACAATGTGCCTTAGACGATAGAAATATAAGATCTGATAATGATAATATTGGAATCTTGACAAGTAATAGACTGATTTGGAGGAAAATTGTAGATAGAAAGTTAGTAATGATGTAAATTTTTCATGTAGTACTATCACATCCTGTACACCCCTTGAGGGCACATGTCAGGAATTCAATGATGATGAACAAAGACTTTCAGCAAAAGAGAACACGGGTGACATCACCATGCCAGAGGTGATCGCGGACACTTCAGGAATCAGAACAAAGAATGAGGAGGATTTCTAAGCAGCTGACGAGCAAGGAAAAAAAAAAAAAAAAGGAGAGAGGAGATCTAGTACCTTTGACTTGGGCAAGACATTCATGGGTTATCACTGGAGTTTTGTCAACAGTCCTTCTCCCTGAAATTCTCCAGGCAGTTTCCAAGGCACGTCTACCACTGATGTATCCCACAGTATAAGTAAGCTGCACTCCCTGCGATTTTCAAGCACAACTAACCAAGATCTGATGAATAAACATTGAAAATAAAAACAGTCTCTCCAGTTACCTACTAGTGTAAACAACAGGCAGCTGCCACTGAGGAAGAAAGAAAAGGAAAGGGGGTTATTGGTCGCTACTCGGGCCAGGATAACCATGATGGTGTATGTCATACCGAAGCATCCACACTAAAGAAAGAAGTATCCAGACCAAGGCAAAAATTCGAGATATTGCGACAAAAACTTTGTTCATAATAATGGACCGGTTATAAAGAAACAACTGTCAGTAACCACATCATATCGATGTTCTTGGATTGGATATAGGTATAATTGTATATATATGTTAAGTAAGAGTCTGTCCTAATGTCGTAAAGTACTCAGTAATGTGTTAGAGTTAGATGTAGGCAGAGATGTATATTAGCATATGTTCTATAATGCAATGTAAATGTCTGAAGTTGGTTAAGTTGGGAGAAACAGCTTTTCCCAATACTTGTCTAGTATGTAATTACAATTTTTGTTGTTAGAATAAATGCTTCGTTAAACAACACTCTGATCTGATCATTGCCAATGCACTATCTCTAAAAAAAATTACAATTACAAATCTGTGTGTTTAACAGAGATTGATATGACTCGCAGCGAGGGTAAGAGATATTTGATTGGATATTGCCTTTGATCCATCTTTTGATTCCTCACTCTCAATCAGTCAGACTGACTGGCGCAGTCGTAAAATAAATAAATTGTCAGACTGAAGAGTGTGAGAAATTGAATGAACTGCAATCATACAGCTGGCGATAACTCCAGTGTCTGCTACACATGCGATAGGAACAAAGGGGCAAGAACACGAAGAAAGGGGGGACGCAAATTAAGTTAGAAGGAAGATAATATCCTAGTGTAGATAAGTTTTGTGTCACAGCGTAGTCGATCCAGTGTAGAGGACTAAATATAAAGTAAGCAAGATTTTCTTTAAGCTGGCACAGTCTAAGAAAAAGATATCCTTGAAGTATTGGAGTAATTACTTCGAAAAATAGCTAAATGAAACAAGCAGTAATAGCACAGTGGTAAAAAACACTCAACAGGCATACAGTCAGGAATACATATCCATACTTGAATTAGAAAAAGCCATCAAAGGCTTGAAATGTGGAAAGATAGGAGTAGATGACCAGAAATGCTGAAGTATGGTGGTATAAAAGTCTTACAGTGGCTGCACTGCATAGTTCAGAAAGCCTGGACAGAGGGACGAATTCCCGATGATTGGAGTAGAGCTCTAATAGTACCCGTATATAAAAAAGGGAAATAAAACTGAATGTGAGAATTACAGAGGTATTTCCCTACTGAGTGTTCCTGGCAAGATCTATGCAAGTATACTTGAGAAACGGTTGAGAAGAATTGTGGAAGAACAATTCAGGCCAAATAGAGGCTGTCAGGATCAATCTTCACTTTACGACAAATAGTTGAGAAAGCATGGGAATATAACAAAGATCTGTATTTAAGTTTTGTCGATCTGGAAAAGGCATATGACAAGGTGCCAAGAGAGAAGCTATTCAATACACTACAGTTATATGGTATCAATGGGGCATTATATCAAACAATACTTCATCTTTATTTGAGTTGTAAGTCAGCAGTTAGAATTGAAGGAAGTACAGGAAGATGGTTTAATGTTAAATCTGGTGTGAGAAAAGCATGCACATTATCCCCTCTGTTATTCATTATCTATATGGATCACATTATGAAGGAAAGTGGTATTAAAAATGATATCAGAATTGAAGATGTTAATGTCAGCTCTTTGCTTTATGCGGACGATGTTATACATATCAATAAATCTGCTACGAGTCTGCAAGATTCCTTGACTAAATTCAATAACTGTTCTAATAGATATGGTATGAAGGTCAGCAATAAAAAGACAAAGACAATGAAAATAGGCAGAATCATTGAAAATGTCAACTGTGTTGTGAATGGAGAACCTGCGGAACAAGTAAAACATTTCAGCTACTTAGGTACGATTTTTAGTGAAGATGGTAAATTAAATATAGAAATAGACAACAGAATCAGCAAAGCTGGTATGGTGGGAAGTCAATTCAATAAATTCATATGGAATAAGAGAGAAATTAGTCGGAACACTAAATTAGCTGTATACAAGACAGTGTTCAAACCAGTTTTAACTTATGGATCTGAGAGCTGGATCAGAAGTAAAACACTTGACCAAAGACTAGAGACCACAGATATGAGAGTCCTGAGAAAGGTTAGAGGCGCTAACAGATGGCATCAATGGCAATATCATATTAAAAACGAGGATATTAGGAAAGAACTTGGCATTGTCAGCATCCAGGAATGCTTTAGCAGAGCTAATCTCAGGTGGTATGGTTACTTAAACAGAATGTGCGAGGAAAGATTAGCAAAACAAGTGTTCTCTGCCAGGTTGGCAGGAAAACGACCCAGAGGAAGACCAAGATATAGGTGGATTGATACAGTACAAAGTGCCTTAGATGATAGAAATATAAGATCTGATAATGTTAGAGTCTTGACAAGTAACAGACTGATTTAGAGGAAAATTGTACATAGGAAGTTATTAATGTACTACATGAAAAATTTACTGACGTAAATTTTTCATGTGGTACTATCATATCCTGTACACCCTTTGAGGGCACGTCAGGAATTTGATGATGTCTAAGAAATAGTAGTCATTAAAACTTGAGATCAAACCTAAACACTAAAGATAAATAAAATTAAGAAAAAGGTAAAATCTTACAATATTACACACCCATTAATATTGTAAGATTGTATTTTTTTTTACCTTGATCCCAGTTACCACATCTGATTCTGATCGCCAGAATATCAACACTTTACTTTTCTCTTGACCTTTACCCACACACTTATGAGGTTGCAGAACCAACAGCAAATTAACATACACATTGATCTGGTATTGGTTCTGCAATAGCAAATAGAAAAATAAAAAGATATTGAGGTTGTGCTATATGAGATAATCTAGAAATACAGGTTTTGTTTTTTAACTGCAAACATTATACTTGCTTTTAAGCATCACAAGTGTAAAAAATTTATTCACAATAATCAAACCATGATTTAGCAAGGCGATAAAAATGGCGTTTCAGACAACCAAAGCATTTTCCAGAGTGTAGGTAATTTCAGTCTAATCAATTACTGCAAATAAAAAAATTTAATGTTTACCAGCCTATTTAAATATTTGAATGCATGATATTTAAAAAGCTTGACTGCACATTTAACTAAATCAGTGAAAACCTTTTTCACTGATTTAATATGATTTGTGTTGACAATATGATTTCACTGATGAAATATGAGATACATGTATCGAACATGAGTGTAGTTTTCTGAAATAATAAATAACTAATAAATTATACTTGACAAGAACCACATGAAAAATCTTTCTACTAATAAGTATTTAGTCATAGATAATGTGAATCAACATTTATGAAAATTTCTTTTAAAAAAACAAATTTCACTCACAGCTAACCTCAAAAACATCCTCAATATTTATTATACATATCACGTATAGAATGGGTTATGTTATTTCGGAAAAATTTTAGTAGAAAAGAGGTGCTGTCAGCAATATGATTTTATTAAAAAAAAAAATCAAAACATGTTCTGATATATAATACTGATTTGATGTTTTATTGATTTTTAACTACCATGGGATCTTGAGTAGAACAATTTCATATTGGATGCTTAATGGATTGTATACGGAACTCAGAAAGGATTAAAACAGAATTTAATACTTCCTATATTTCGTCTCAGTCACTGAGACATCTTCAGGGATTACACAAAAAAATTAATGTAACATGCACACTTTCCTCTCCAATGGCTACAGTGATCACAGTGTAAGGTGGGATCTCTGATGATAAGTGTTTCCCAAATCTTAGGAAGCTTAATGCAACCTTATTTATTAAGATTTGGTTGATTTCTGAGAGCTGCTGCTGATTCTAAAAATAGTCTCTCTTTTTTGAATTTTCTGTGGTGGAGCATGGGTTTTTTTCCATGAGATCCTGTGGGTCATATCCATGGCATGGTCAGCTAGGGCTGACTGACCATAGTCGTGGTTGCAGATGTATGACTTGTATTCCTCTAGGCGGATGGTTGCTGATCTGCCTGTCTGTCCAAAATATGCCAGCTTACAGGAACAGGGTACTTTATAAACTCCAGAGAGGAGGGAGCTGATCTTTTGTAGACCAGATAAGGGTAGCAAGTTTGCAGTGGGGGCTTAAATACTGTGTGTGTAGGTTGTACTCTTTCAGAATCTTGGCTATTTTTTCTGATGTGTCACGGATGTAGGGTATGGTGATAGCATTTCTAAACTCTTTCTGACGAGAAGATCTGGGAATGGGGGAAGAGCCGATTATTTTTCTAATACTGTGATCACTGTAGCCATTGGAGAGGAAATATGTGGTCAAGCTCAGTTGTAAGGGAGGTTCCACTGGAACAAAGATTGTGGGCTCTCTTGGTAAGAGTTTTAATAATGCCATGTTGTTAAGTGGGGTGGTGGTGGGAGAGTTTGTGAATGTATCTGCTTGTGTGTGTGGGGGTTTTCTATATACAGTGAAGGAAAGTGCACTGTTGGGAAGGCATGTAACTAAGGTGTCTAGGAAGGGTAAACAATTATTCTTTTCCTTTTCCACTGTAAACTGGATTCTTGGATGTAGGCTGTTCAGGTGACTGAGGAAAGAGTCTAGTGTGTCTGGGCCATGAGGCCAAATAGAGAACACATCATCTATATATCTTAGCCAGATAGAAGGTTTGAGAGGAGCTGAGTCTATGGCTCATTTTTCAAACTTTTCCATATAAAAATTGGAGGGAGTGAGAGGGGGGAACCCATGACGGTTCCCTCTATTGCTTGTAGATTTTGTTCTTCAAAGAAAAATAACCACAATCATCAAAGGAAAAGAGATCTAAGATGTCAGGAGGAAAAACGTTTCCTACGAGTGTTAAGGTATCAATTAAGGGAATATTGGTAAACAGTGAGGAGATGTCAAAGCTTACCAATATGTCCGTGTTATTTAAAGTTAGATTTTCTATTAGGGTTAATGGGTATTAAATTCTGTTTTAATCCTTTCTGAGTGTTGTATACAATCCATTAAGCCTCCAACATGATGTCCTCACAGGACTTAAGCCTCTACATATAGAACAAGTTTCATTTTTTTTATATGATAAATAAAAAAAGCATCCTGTCCTGTCAAGCGTTGTCTTCATTCAGGAGGTTGAGAATTATGGATCTCTACCTGAAATCCATAATGTGCAGTAGAAAGATAAGATGGTGAGACTAATCTCTTGAAATCTTGCAGTTAGTATCCCATGTCTGTAGATATGTGTTCGTGGGATGGCTTGCTTGTTCTGAGGGATAAAAAAAACCGAGTTTCCTGGAGGGAGGGGGGGGGAACCTTCCATCACCGTATGTGACCGGCTGATTCACCATTTGATTGAAAACATCTGATAAGGTTTCTCACATGAGATTTGAACCCAGGCTTCTAACCAAAGGGTTTGTCTAAACCAACTGAGTTATGGAGGCTCTGAAAAAAAAAATATACAACATTCTTATGTCCTTTTACTATTTAAAACTGTCAACTATAAACCAATTTTATGTGTTTACTACTCTCTTTTTAATTTAACTTTTATTTCCTTGACCATTTATATATATAGAGAGAGAGAGACTAAAACACAAACTTTTTAATGAAGATACATTACAAACCTGGTCTTTAACAAATCCTGTGCCCAAGAATATAGTAAACAGCTTAGAGAGAAGTTGTCGATTATTCCAATCCACAGTGCTGCAAAAAAAAAACAACATTTAAAAACTTAGTTTCTTTTTTGAGAATTTAAATTTTTTGCCATTATCAAAAATATATAAAATAGAAGACAATGTAAGAAGTTATCTAAAAGAAACATTATGTAACTAATTTTAATGTTATTGCAGAACTTCTGGTGAGTTCCACAACTTTGACCACTTCAGGCCAAAGCTAGATTGAACAATGAGAATAATCATAAGCAGGAATGGTAAGCCATTACTTATGCTGTAGTTAAGGTGTTCCACACCTTTACTATAGCAGTCCATGAACAGCAGTAGCATGGGGAGGAAGGGGATGGGAAGGGTTCCCTTGAAAATCTCTTAATGCCCTGATACCTGTAAACTAGCCTTACTGTGAATGTTTGGGTCCATGAACAGCAGTAGCATGGGGAGGAAGGGGATGGGAAGGGTTCCCTTGAAAATCTCTTAATGCCCTGATACCTGTAAACTAGCCTTACTGTGAATGTTTGGGCCAGTACTGAGCTAATGGTGGGTGTCTACACATCTTTGATGCATGGGGGTCAAATGCATCCCCCCCCCATGTGAGTGTGCCGATAAAAAAAACTGTTGGACAACTGACAATAGAATTTAACCAGGGGATGAATGGCTAGTGGTGGTTCCCAATCCAACATGTTCTCCTCCGTATAAACATTTGAAGTAGGCATCCAGTCAAAGTAATCATTACTTATGCTTAATTTTCAGCAACTATGGCTACAGCAGCTTGCATCTGAAAGATGTCAATGGACCAGGAAAGACGGGCAAAAAAAAAATTCCCCTTTAAGATGAATCTCATTTACAGCTATCATTTTGGTAGAGGGTCAGGTGAAAACACAAGGATAGGAATAACTCATGTAATGGTCCACCAGAAACAGACAGGAAGCAGAGCATAATGGTATTTAAATGGGAGATATTTTCCTGGGAATCTTTTGGAGCCATGATACCCATAATAGACTAGACCAGGGTTGGGGAATCCTTGGCACACGTGCCAAACATGGCATACTAACAACTTTTTTCTGGCACTCAACCCAGGGCTCACCTTAAAAAATAATTAAATAACATATGCAACATCTTTGCTGAGTTTTATATTTTAATTTAATAGAATACAATTTTATTAAGTAGAGTGATACCAAATAAAAATACAATAAAGAAATAAACACTATCACCTGTTTTAGTAATAACAACTAATAAGAAAATGAAACAAACATCCTATTCCAAGATATCTCTGCAATATACTTATTTACAAGTTTTGTCCAGTTCATTTGTTGTGTGATTTTCCAGGTAGCCAGACATGCTGTGATCCCTTTACCATCATTTTATATATTTTTTTATGTTTCGTAAAGAATTTATCGGTTTTCTAAAGTGTGTATATATGCAGATTTGGATTTAATTCAATTGTAAGTCGTTAAAATATGGATTGGAAGTATTTATTGTCAATTAATATGTTTAATTTATTAGATATAAAGGCAAATTTTCTTTACATTGCCATAAACATAAGTTATTATTAAAGCTATGTAAAATGCATTATCAATATTTAAAGAACAAAAACATATTCAACTCCTCTAAGGATCCTCTTCCCCCACTCCCACTGGCACACCCTAGAGTTTATTGCATCTATTGCACCTGTAACTTACCTTATATTTGGGAAACTGGATGTACAATCCCTATCAGTAAAAAAGAACACAAACGATACATTAAATTTAATCATTTTGGAGATGCAGATCTTGCTATTAACACCCCACCAAACTGATTTGAAAAGTACTTGTTCTTTACTTCATACAAAAACTTGGTATGAACAGAAATTTAAAGAAGCCTGTGAAATTTTAATTAACTGCCCTAATCTTAACAATAATGGTGGCATAAAAAAATCCCAAGAATTTGGATGCCACACATTCAGCCCACTTTAGTTTTCCAGCAAACCCTGACTTTAGAACTAAGCAATTTTTCAGCTTTTATTGGCCACTATCCATACTGGTTTGTTGTAATTTATATGTATACTTATGAGTAACTTTTTTTGTATGTGAACATATTACTTTCTAGCTTAATTTAATTTTGTAACCTAATAGATAAAACAAGAAACAGAGTCTTGAAAACTGGAACTTGGAACATTATATAAACTAGGGAAAACTAGAGAAAGATGGATTTACATTTGTATATTCTGGTAGAGAGAAGCATGAATATGGAATGGGTTTCATGATTAAGAAAGACATCTTTAAATGTATAATGGGGCTGTGGCCCATAAATGAAAGAATAATACTTATTAAATTAGCCATAAAGTCTTTTTAACATCATAATTATCCAGGTTTATGCCCCTATGATGACTCATAATGAAGAAATAGAAGATTTTTATAATAACTTACAAAAATCTATAGAATATGTAAAATCAAATGAGATACTCATAGTGATGGGTGACACTTGAATGCAAAGGTTGGAGAAGGGGAAGAAAATCCAGTTGTTGGAAAATTTGGACTAGGCAAAAGAAATGAAAGAGGTGAGAGATTGATACAATTCTGCATTCAAAACAACTTGTGCATAATGAATACTTTCTTTCAACATCCAAAGTGCAGACTGTATACTTGGACAAACCCAAATAACTCTATAAGAAACCAAATAAATTTCACAATAATAAATAATAGATACAAAAATAATATAACCAACATATAAACATACCCAGTGCTGATATAGGTTCAGACCATAACCCTGTTGTGTCCACTTTAAAAATTAAACTAAAAAACACTTCTAAAAACAATCATACTGAAAGACTTGACTTCACAGCTCTGAATATACCCGACAACATAATGGTGTTTAACTCAGAAATTAGGAAGAAATTAGATCATGTAGGATATAAAACAGAAGACAATATACTTTGTAACACAGAGGAAATTGAAAACAGGTGGTCAAATTTTAGAAGTGCAATTATATAAGACAGCTAACGAGGTTATCCCAAAAATTAAATACAATAAGAAAAAACCCTGGATGACTGAATCAATACTAGAACTTATGAATGAAAGACGAAAAAAGAAAAGTACACAACAGTATAGAATACTCAGTAAAATTATAAAAAATTAATGCAGGAAGGCTAAAGACAAGTAGCTAAATGAAAAATGTAAAGAAATAGAGGAACTGGACAAGAAACGCAATAGTAAAGAAATGCATAAATCAATCCAAGCCCTGACAAATAAAAAGAAAAATTTCAACCATAATCCTTGTATAAAAGATCAAAATGGGAAAATGCTACTAGAGACACAAGATATCATAAAAAGATGGAAAGAATATAGAAAAGAACTGTTTGACTCTGATTGCACAGATGCACGAGATATACAAAATATGGATGGTGAACCAATTATATATGAAGAAATAGAATACGCTCTAAGTCAAATGAAAGCAGGTAAAACACCAGTCCCTGATCAGATCCCTATTGAATTGTTAAAGAAAGTAAATGAAAACACACTAAAAGTTATTTTTAATAACATCTATGATTCAGGATACATCCCTGATGATCTAAGGAAATCCATCTTTGTCACTAATCCCAAAATTCCAAGAACTTTTGAATGTACAGAATATAGACTAATAAGTTTAACAAGCCATGTTACAAAATCACTACTGAGAATAATCCTAGAAAGAATAAAAGGCACTTTGTCAGCAGAAATAGAAGACACTCAATCAGGTTTTCAAAAAGACAAAAGGTACAAGAGAAGCAATCTTCAATTTGAAAACATTATGTGAAAGAAGCCTTGACAAGCAGAAAAGCATATATCTTTGTTTTATTGATTACACCAAACCATTTGATTCAATAGATCAAAAGAAATTAATACATATCCTACAGAATAAAAGAAAAAGATCTACGTATAATTACAAATATATACTGGAATCAAATGGCCTCAATAAGATATAAAAATACATATTCTGGCAACTTTGAAATCAAAAAAAGGAGTAAGGCAAGGATGTGTCTTATCACCCTCACTGTACAATATATTAGTGAGCAAGTTTTTAAAAATATTTCAGAACTGAAGTGTAAAAGTCGGAGGTAGGAACTTCAACAACTTCAGGTATGCAGATGACACAGTTCTTATAGCTGAATCTGAAGATGATTTTCAAAACTTATCACAGAAATTTATAACAGAAGCTTAGACATGGGACTAATTATTAAACTAAAGAAAATGAAGTGCATGATTATTTCAAATGAACCAATAAATAAGAAACTGAACATAACTGTTAACAAAAAGAAAATTGAACAGGTTCAGTCTTTTATATATTTGGGACAAATGTTTATAGACAGAGGAAATTCCCTTAAAGAAATAAAAAGAAGAATAGAGATAGCAATAAAAGCCTTTACTGATATGAAAACTGTTCTAACATCCAGAGACATTAATATAGACACAAGAAAAATATTAATAAAATACTATATCTAGTCAAGCCTTCTCTGTCTATAAACATTTGGGACAAATGTGAAATTCCCTTAAAGAAATAAAAAGAAGAATAGAGACAGCAAGAAAAGCCTTTACTGATATGAAAACTGTTCTAACATCCAGAGACATTAATATAGACACAAGAAAAAGATTAATAAAATACTATATCTAGTCAAGCCTTCTCTGTCTATAAACATTTGGGACAAATGTGAAATTCCCTTAAAGAAATAAAAAGAAGAATAGAGACAGCAAGAAAAGCCTTTACTGATATGAAAACTGTTCTAACATCCAGAGACATTAATATAGACACAAGAAAAAGATTAATAAAATGCTATATCTAGTCAAGCCTTCTCTACAACAGTGAAACTGGCCTCTAAATAAAGAAGCAAAGAAAAAATTAGAAGCTTTCGAAATGTGGACCATCACAAGATTGTTGAAAATACCATGGACAGAGAAAATGAAAAATGAAGATGTTTTAAAGAAAGCAAAAATGAAAAGAACATTAATGAAAATAATTAAAGAGCAAAAACTTAAATATTTTGGATATCTAACTAGACAAGAAGGCATTCAGAAATTAATATTAGAAGGAAAAAGAGGGAGAGGTAAACCCAGGAGAATGTGGTTTGAAGACATTAAGGACTGGACTGGCTTGAATTACCATAAATGTTCCAGAGCAGCAAAAGAAAGAAAAAGGTTCCGTGAGATGGTTGCCAACCTCCTTCTAGGAGATGACACCTGAAGAAGAATAGATAATAATAATAATAACAGGACTCTAGATTTGATGTAGTAAGGTTGTTTTTTGTTGTTGTTGTTTTTTTGCTAGAAGTCAGGCCAATAGTTTTAATGATTGATCAGTAACTATAGCATGCCATTTGTGTAGTGCAGCTTGCTTCTTTGTGTATATATATATATATATATATATACACTCAAGATG